>NC_041392.1:710648073-710651931 GCF_002162155.2 Triticum dicoccoides
GGGGACGGGGACGGGGACGGCGACGGCGACGGACGGTGACGGGGACGGCGACGGGGGCGGCGACGAGGGGCGGCGGCGACGGGGCAGAGGAGAAAGAAGCAGGGAGAGATGAGAAACTGACAATTTTTTTGAAGTGTTTTCTTGTATAGAACCCACCTTTAGTACCGGTTGGAGCCACCAACCGGTACTAAAGGTCTGTTTTGGCCAGGCGAAGCGGCGGGAACCGCACCCTCTGTCAGGACCCCGACTCAATGCCACATCGATCTAGCATGTAACACCTCATATCACTTTGCGGCCTCACGCACGGTATTCCCACGGGTGTCGCCTTACCTTTGCCCGGGACCGTTTGCGCCTTTTGGCACACGTATATGACAGTGTCGCTAGCATCCATATGATAAGGAGCCCGGGCTGACATGGCTAGTCGTAAACCCAAAGCGGCACAGACTTACAGGGACAGGCATCCATGACCCAGCATCGAACGTGTCGGTCATCAGCGAGTGAATCCAGGCTGTAGCACTGGGCTAGCAGGACTCCGGTGAACCGGGCTGTAGCGGGCTAACAGGACTCCGGTATTCACCGCGTGACATTTCCCCGAAGGGACAGACACAGGAACGAAGAAGGACACATGCCGGCCAGCCTAAGTGTTCCGGAGCAGTAGCAAGCTACCATGGCTCGGTGGAAACACTAGGAGACATTTCCCCGTAAGAGAGGCTACTAAAGATAAACAACTAGATGGTCAGATCCCACACATACCAAGCATTTCAATAGCGTACACACAATATGCTCGATATGTGCAAATACAACATGGCATCACAACATGACTCTACGACTCAAGTAATTTATTCAATAGGCTCCGAGGAGCGAGATATTACAATCATGGGTCTCATGACCCAACAATCAGAGCATACAAGTCAAAGCACAAGCGGAAGCTATCATGTCTGAGTACAGACATCTATAAATGAAAAAGGCTGAGAAGCCTGACTATCTATCAGATCCTGCCGAGGGCACAAGATCGTAGCTGAGGTATCAAGCTAAACGTCGAAGTCCACGTGGAACTACTAGCGAGACCGAAGTCTCTCTGCAAAAACATAAAATAGGCAAACGTGAGTACAAATGTACCCAGCAAGACTTACATCAGAACTATCTACATATGCATCATTATCAACAAAGGGGATGGTGGGGTTTAACTGCAGCAAGCCAGCTTTGACTCGGTGGCTATCCTGAACTACGACTGCAAGTAACTCTTTTGAGGTGGCGCACACGAGTCCACATATTCACCATATCAATACACCACTATGGATCCGCTCCCGTCTCCCTACGAGAATGCCATCCATAGCACTCACGCTTATCTTGCGTATTTTAGAGTATCCACTTTCACTTGTCTATGAACTGATATAAGCAACCCAGAAGTCCTTTTCCGCGGACACGGCTATTCGAATAGATTAGGTTAACCCTGCAGGGGTGTACTTCTTCATACATGTTTCCACCACTTAGCGTCTGCACACGACATGTGCTCGGCAGACTTCAAGCGAAAGCCGACGTGGGTGTAGACCACGACCTACCTAAACACTCAAGTCTCTAGTCCAGGTTTATCGCCTATTCGGGTTCCATCCATGAGGAGATCCGGCCGGAGTTTCGCTCACAGCCCCAAACGATGTGAACAGGGTTCCGTGACACCAAACGGGCGCCCGGTATACCCGGCCACGTGCCTACCGCATCACAGCCCACCCCTACGGTCAGCGCTGTCCACGGCCTCCAGCATACTACAAACACCAGAAACTACTTGCAACTCCTGGACAGAGGACAAGGGTGAATAAGAAGTCGAGCGGGGTCATATTTCAGGGCCCAATGTATGGTAGTAGCTGAATCATGGATCACAAACACAGAACTCGGTTCCTGAGGACGGCTGCAATGAGACAACCCACCATGTACTCCTACATGGCCTCTCACCGCTACCTTTACCACATCGTGTTCACCACTTAGCTCACACACAGTAGGACATGTTCACACACCTCTGATTCATCCCCGATGAACCAGACCTGACTCAACTCTAAGCAATAGCAGGCATGCCAAACAAACATGAATGAGTAGGCACATCAGGGCTCAAACAACTCCTACTCATGCTAGTGGGTTTCATCTATTTACTGTGGCAATGACAGGTCATGCAAAGGACAAAGGGTTCAGCTACCGCAGCAAGTAACAGATGAATCGGTGTTGTCCTAATGCAGTAAAAGAGAGCAGGAGCGAGAGAGTAGGATTGTATCGGAGTGAACAAGGGGGTTTTGCTTGCCTGGCACTTCTGAAGATAACATTGAGTCTTCATCAGTGTCAACGATCACATCATCGGTATCATGTCTATCGAGAGGGGACAAATACCGGCAACACAGAAGGGAACACAATCAATGCAATGCACAATATGATGCATGATCATGACATGGCAAAATGAATGTGTTTTGAGCTAATGCAACTAGCAATAGATTAAATGAAGTTGGTTTGAATACAAGATTCAAATTTAAACTCCATATGTGATTATTCAAATGCCATTTAATTGATTTGTGCTAAACAGCAGCTATAAGTTGTTCTAACATGCATGAAAATGGTACAGATGGATTCCTTGAATTTTTCTGATAATTTTTCATATATAAATTATTTAATTTGGAGTTACGGTTGAATTTCTATGATTTATTGAAGTTTTAGCTATTTTCTGGAATTTCCTGAATATTTAGAATTCAATAATTCCAGAAAATGAATTATGGCGTCAGCACCACGTCACTGTGACGTCAGCAGTCAACTGGGCTGGCTCGGGTCAAACCTGACGTGTGGGGGCCACACGTCAGTGACACAGTGCTGGCTAGAGTCACAGACATGTGGGGCCGGTCAAAGGCCACGTCAGCGAGGTCAACGCCGATGCGTGGGGCCACTGCAATTAGATTAAACTTAATCTATTTTAGTTAGCCGATTAGTTAGGCCGTGGGGCCCGGCTGTCAGTGGCTCTGGGGGTTAGTTAGTGGGGTCATTAGCGCTAATGACGACGCCACGTCAGATACGCCGGCGATGAGTCGCCGGTGACCACCGAACACGGCGGGGCACGCCGGACTTGCGCTAGAGGCGTCAGTTTGGCGCGCTGAGGGCACCAGGGGATGGCCCTTGCTCCCGCGCATCCAGAGGACCGAGTGGAAGGTCGTGGGGTCGACGGAGCTCGTCGGAACGGAGCTCGCGGCGGCGCCGGAGTTCGGACCTCGGCGAAAACGGCGTTGTGGAGCACGGGCGAGTGAGGTAAGGCACTGCGCAGCCTCCTGGAGTCACCACGAGCTCGGTGAGATGCACGGGCGCGACCCGTTCGAGCTCAGGCCACGGCGGCGACATGGTCAGCGGCGGCCGGAGTTCGGCCGCGACGGGGCTATGGCCTAGAGCTCGCAAACGCGAGGGGAGAGAGAGGGGTTCGGCACGGAGGCTCACCGCGGAGCTGTAGGGGGGGTCAGCGGGCTCGGGGGCGCGCCGGAGTGGCCGAATTCGACGGAGACGGCACCGGGGCCGAAGCTCGGAGATGATGACGATGGCGGCTGCTCGGGGCCCTTCCGGTCACGTGGCTCGGTGAGGGGGTTGGCGACGAGGTGCAGGAGCTCGGGAGCACGCCGGAGAGGGGAGGGGGTGGCCGTGGTCATGGCTACGGCGAGCGGCGCTCCCAGGTGCGTTCGGTGACGAGAGGGAGGGAGAACAGAGGAGGAGGAGGGGATCCAGAGAGAGAGAGACGGTCGAGGGGGGTCGAGGCCGTCTCCGTGGCGTCGCGAGGGGGTCGGGGAGGCTGCCACGGTGAAGCAGGAGATGGCCGGCGCTCTTCGGGCGCGCGCCACGCCT
>NC_041392.1:710653015-710675490 GCF_002162155.2 Triticum dicoccoides
AGCTTAAGGCAAATCATAATCGATCATTTAGAGGGGTTCGGTAGAATGGCATACTCAAACTTGGATGATGTGGATTACCTTGTTGAAGACAACGTAATAGATGAATTTGCTTATCACCGGAAATGGAGGAGACCCGTGGTAGAATGGCACATTGGCGGTGCAAGCTGGGAACAAAATGCAAATGCTGGGAATGATTCTGGTAACTGGGGAAGAACCCAACAATAGAGAGTGAATTCACTGTTGGAGTGGTTATAGCATAACCGAGGAAACTGAGAGGAATCCCAGTTAGAGATGATGATAACACGTAGTGCTTGTGCGTGCTCTCAAGAACTTGAGCATTTCCACAACCATCAAGGTTTTATCAACATCCGTGTCAAGGGTCCGGTAAACAACTTACTTCCATGATGAATGGTGATGGAGGATGCAGATGCAAAGGAAGATAACACCTTCTCAGATTTCACCCTTGGCAGGGCCAAGGAAATAAAATCTGGATGATCGACCGAGAGACATTTAGCACTCCGCTTCCAATGTTCTCCTTGATGTGCTAGCGTAATCCACCCATAGATATGGTTTGATATCTAGAACATCAAGTAAAAGGTCAGACTTCGGAACACAGAAATCCATAGGGGCAACTAGGGAGTAAATCCTACGAAATCCCTATGGGGAGGTGGTCAACTTCATCAATCAAGATATTATAACAACAGGTCTTCCGGCTGGGTGTGTTGGCCACGACATCCACTTTACCGATTATCGCGCGACCAATATTATAATTCTTGGGAAATATTCCAACCATCATATCTGCCTGAGATTCAGATCTGGTTGGTGTCAGGATATTCCAGACTCATCGAGTCTAGGAAGAAAAACGGCAGTTTGCAACACAAATCGACGAGATGACGTTGCGAGATTCTCGGGAAATGAACTACGATAGCAAGCTCCAAAACATGAGCTGGTTCTGCTGCAAACATGTGAACACGTTGTCCCAGACAAGCATGACCACGTGGTAGTCTTATAATAAAACACTATTGAGTTTAGGTGGGGGAACCATCAACGAGGGTATCGAAGTTCTTTCATAAGTCCGGATTAGCTCTTATGAAGGAACTCCTTCTCCTTGAACAAATCAATCAGTGGCTTGGTGTGCTAGGGATACATATAGAATGAAGGTTGCAAGTCTCCAGACTACAGAATACTTCGCACGTGTGCATGACTGATTTGGGATGATTCCAAAGAAAGCAACATTGACCTTCTCGAATCCACGGCGGCAACTTGCATCAGATGCACATGAATTAAAGGAAGTCACTACCTTCATCCAAACATATGCTTCATGAGCTAGCATGAACAAATGCTTTCAAAAGTTTCCAACACTAGCTTAATGTTCAGCAAAATTATGGAGAAGACAAGGATGTTGTCAATGGGCACAACAACAATTCATCTGGGTTTCCTTTTAAAAGGAATTCCATATTTAAGTGAACAAGTGATAGCATTGGTCAGACCCAAAATATATAATGGTGTATGCTCGAGGGATCAACCACGAATAAGACAACATTACGAGCATCGTTGGTACTGATTTGACTTGACGATGGCCCACACTCAAATCAAAGGATTGATAAGACAATAGGTCCAACAACTGATCACAAGGACCAATCGATGAAGATATCACCTTTCTTCAACACACACCACACAAGAATATCCCTTTGGAACGAACTAAGTCAGGCAAGCTTTTATCTTCCAACCCTCCAAGTTGTCGTTTAGCTTAACCAACTAGCACAGGGATATCTAACACCGATTCTTGGAGAGAAGGTGGTTCACAAGAAACCAACTTGATCACGAACTCAACATAGCGGTCAGGTGACAACCCGGTAACACCTCCAAGAAGATATTTGGAAAGTCACGAACCACCGGTATGTTACTAAGCTCGAGATCAATCTTGCTTTTGAGGGCAAGACGATATGATCAAATGAGTGAGGACTTGACAAGATCCTAACTCATCAATCGAAGGGTGCACCGAAATAAGGACTAGGTAGCACGATCAGTCTTAGAAGGATGATTCGAAAACCAACATACTAAGAATGAAATTATTATCCTTTAACTACCAAGCAACAGAGTTGCTAGCAGTATTGATTTCTCACATCACAATTCATTTGTCGGTATTCCGGTTGCATCAACACGAGGGCCGAGGAATGAACAGTGATGGCAAGAAGTGTCACCGTACCAAGAGTTCATGGGATGGTGTGCAATTCCTATAACAATCTCGATATAAAATATGTAATACTCCAAGGTAGAGCAGAACCAAAAGCTGGATTGGCATTTGATCTACGGAATACAACTACTTTGACCCAATCCTAGATATGGAAGAGGTACTGGAGTTTGTTTCTCCTAGTCATTCCGGAATAGAATGGCTTGACAGACCACAAGAGTCATAGGCATCGATGAACGAACGCACGCATACTCTTGACTATCAATTGATAGACGAGGGTCAGAATGCAACTAAAGAGAACAACTCAAAGGAACATATAACTTTCTGAGTTGTGGATGCATAGAATAGTATGTCGAACCAAGTTCAACATATTTCTTCCGGATAACCCATGCAGAAAGGTAGAACTGGCAGAGTCACGATTTATGAATGGAGAACTCCTCAAGAGTACTCTAATTGTGATTTTTTTTGATCCAATAAACATCTGCCATAAGTAGTTCATGGTATTTGGAAGAAGAAGATACAACGGACTTCAAGGACTATCGCAAAGGTTACTAATATCCTAAAGGCACTAGCAATTACTATCAACATGAAGTAGGTAGAGTGAATCTCGGGTTCAGAACCCAGGAGTAGAATACCTACTACTAAGTAGCATCACGGGATGCTTCCGAGAATAAAGGCCAGAATCTTCTCACTAGGACACAAATCATGGCTAGACCACTAGATGATCCCCTAAGCACTTAGGGTCATAATAATAATTCCAACATATATGTCGAGGCAATAATTACCTCAACACACCGATTAGTGTGGTTAATCTGGCCCATGGGAACATCGGAAACAGAAGGAAGGGATTTGCAAATGCATCGGACTATTTAGAAACCTGGGATGACTCGGACAGCATAACGGCTATAATTGCTCAAAAAGATTTGAGACAATCACAAAAATGGTGGCATAACCACTCAGAAGCACAATATCAAGGTTCCGAGATCAACAATTAACATACGGAAGTAGTAGGAACTGAACTGAGACTTAAATCCAACAATCTTATAAGTCTACTGATTAGTAACACGTGATCCTAATAGAAAGAAGAGATAGCCTAGTTCTTAATCGCCGCAGGAAAGATAAGATGACTCAGATCAGAAGGGCATGAGGTATAAGGAGTAAAAAGAGCCTTACGTTCCATCCCACAATCAATTCCCTTATATAACTAAAGAATTTCTAGACTCAACTTCGACCAGTTTGGCTTGGTAATCCTACAGGCAGTCAAGCTCTGATACCAACGCTGTCAGGACCCCGACTCAATGCCACATCGATCTAGCATGTAACACCTCATATCACTTTGCGGCCTCACGCACGGTATTCCCACGGGTGTCGCCTTACCTTTGCCCGGGACCGTTTGCGCCTTTTGGCACACGTATATGACAGTGTCGCTAGCATCCATATGATAAGGAGCCCGGGCTGACATGGCTAGTCGTAAACCCAAAGCGGCACAGACTTACAGGGACAGGCATCCATGACCCAGCATCGAACGTGTCGGTCATCAGCGAGTGAATGCAGGCTGTAGCACTGGGCTAGCAGGACTCCGGTGAACCGGGCTGTAGCGGGCTAACAGGACTCCGGTATTCACCGCGTGACATTTCCCCGAAGGGACAGACACAGGAACGAAGAAGGACAGCCTAAGTGTTCCGGAGCAGTAGCAAGCTACCATGGCTCGGTGGAAACACTAGGAGACATTTCCCCGTAAGAGAGGCTACTAAAGATAAACAACTAGATGGTCAGATCCCACACATACCAAGCATTTCAATAACATACACACAATATGCTCGATATGTGCAAATACAACATGGCATCACAACATGACTCTATGACTCAAGTAATCTATTCAATAGGCTCCGAGGAGCGAGATATTACAAACATGGGTCTCATGACCCAACATTCAGAGCATACAAATCAAGCACAAGCGGAAGCTATCATGTCTGAGTACAGACATCTATAAATGAAAAAGGCTGAGAAGCCTGACTATCTACCAAATCCTGCCGAGGCACAAGATCGTAGCTGAGGTAACAAGCTAAACGTCGAAGACCACGCGGAAATACTAGTGAGACTGAAGTCTCTCTGCAAAAACATAAAATAGGCAAACGTGAGTACAAATGTACCCAGCAAGACTTACATCAGAACTATCTACGTATGCATCATTATCAACAAAGGGGACGGTGGGGTTTAACTGCAGCAAGCCAGCTTTGACTCGGTGGCTATCCTGAACTACAACTGCAAGTAACTCTTTTGAGGTGGCGCACACGAGTCCACATATTCACCATATCAATACACCACTATGGATCCGCTCCCGTCTCCCTACGAGAACGCCATCAATAGCACTCACGCTTATCTTGCGCATTTTAAAGTATCCACTTTCACTTGTCTATGAACTGATATAAGCAACCCAGAAGTCCTTTTCCGCGGACACGGCTATTCGAATAGATGATATTAACCCTGCAGGGGTGTACTTCTTCATACATGTTTCCACCACTTAGCGTCTGCACACGACATGTGCTCGGCAGACTTCAAGCGAAAGCCGACATGGGTGTAGACCACGACCTACCTAAACACTCAAGTCTCTAGTCCAGGTTTATCGCCTATTCGGGTTCCATCCATGAGGAGATCCGGCCGGAGTTTCGCTCACAGCCCCAAACGATGTGAACAGGGTTCCGTGACACCAAACGGGCGCCCGGTATACCCGGCCACGTGCCTACCGCATCACAGCCCACCCCTACGGTCAGCGCTGTCCACGGCCTCCAGCATACTACAAACACCAGAAACTACTTGCAACTCCTGGACAGAGGACAAGGGTGAATAAGAAGTCGAGCGGGGTCATATTTCAGGGCCCAATGTATGGTAGTAGCTGAATCATGGATCACAAACACAGAACTCAGTTCCTGAGGACGGCTGCAATGAGACAACCCACCATGTACTCCTACATGGCCTCTCACCGCTACCTTTACCACATCGTGTTCACCACTTAGCTCACACACAGTAGGACATGTTCACACACCTCTGATTCATCCCCAATGAACCAGACCTGACTCAACTCTAAGCAATAGCAGGCATGACAAACAAACATGAATGAGTAGGCACATCAGGGCTCAAACAACTCCTACTCATGCTAGTGGGTTTCATCTATTTACTGTGGCAATGACAGGTCATGCAAAGGACAAAGGGTTCAGCTACCGCAGCAAGTAACAGATGAATCGGTGTTGTCCTAATGCAGTAAAAGAGAGCAGGAGCGAGAGAGTAGGATTGTATCGGAGTGAACAAGGGGGTTTTGCTTGCCTGGCACTTCTGAAGATAACATTGAGTCTTCATCAGTGTCAACGATCACATCATCGGTATCATGTCTATCGAGAGGGGACAAATACCGGCAACACAGAAGGGAACACAATCAATGCAATGCACAATATGATGCATGATCATGACATGGCAAAATGAATGTGTTTTGAGCTAATGCAACTAGCAATAGATTAAATGAAGTTGGTTTGAATACAAGATTCAAATTTAAACTCCATATGTGATTATTCAAATGCCATTTAATTGATTTGTGCTAAACAGCAGCTATAAGTTGTTCTAACATGCATGAAAATGGTACAGATGGATTCCTTGAATTTTTCTGATAATTTTTCATATATAAATTATTTAATTTGGAGTTACGGTTGAATTTCTATGATTTATTGAAGTTTTAGCTATTTTCTGGAATTTCCTGAATATTTAGAATTAAATAATTCCAGAAAATGAATTATGGCGTCAGCACCACGTCACTGTGACGTCAGCAGTCAACTGGGCTGGCTCGGGTCAAACCTGCCGTGTGGGGGCCACACGTCAGTGACACAATGCTGGCTGGAGTCACAGACATGTGGGGCCGGTCAAAGGCCACGTCAGCGAGGTCAACGCCGACGCGTGGGGCCACTGCAATTAGATTAAACTTAATCTATTTTAGTTAGCCGGTTAGTTAGGCCGTGGGGCCCGGCTGTCAGTGGCTCTGGGGGTTAGTTAGTGGGGTCATTAGCGCTAATGACGACGCCACGTCAGATACGCCGGCGATGAGTCGCCGGTGACCACAGAACACGGCGGGGCACGCCGGACTTGCGCTAGAGGCGTCAGTTTGGCGCGCTGAGGGCACCAGGGGATGGCCCTTGCTCCCGCGCATCCAGAGGACCGAGTGGAAGGTCGTGGGGTCGACGGAGCTCGTCGGAACGGAGCTCGCGGCGGCGCCGGAGTCCGGACCTCGGCGAAAACGGCGTTGTGGAGCACGGGCGAGTGAGGTAAGGCACTGCGCAGCCTCCTGGAGTCACCACGAGCTCGGTGAGATGCACGGGCGCGACCCGTTCGAGCTCAGGCCACGGCGGCGACATGGTCAGCGGCGGCCGGAGTTCGGCCGCGACGGGGCTATGGCCTAGAGCTCGCAAACGCGAGGGGAGAGAGAGGGGTTCAGCACGGAGGCTCACCGCGGAGCTGTAGGGGGGGCCAGTGGGCTCGGGGGCGCGCCGGAGTGGCCGAATTCGACGGAGACGGCACCGGGGCCGAAGCTCGGAGATGATGACGATGGCGGCTGCTCGGGGCCCTTCCGGTCACGTGGCTCGGTGAGGGGGTTGGCGACGAGGTGCAGGAGCTCGGGAGCACGCCGGAGAGGGGAGGGGGTGGCCGTGGTCATGGCTACGGCGAGCGGCGCTCCCAGGTGCGTTCGGTGACGAGAGGGAGGGAGAACAGAGGAGGAGGAGGGGGTCCAGAGAGAGAGAGACGGTCGAGGGGGGTCGAGGCCGTCTCCGTGGCGTCGCGAGGGGGTCGGGGAGGCTGCCACGGCGAAGCAGGAGGTGGCCGGCGCTCTTCGGGCGCGCGCCACGCCTCGCCTCTGCCTACTGGCAGAGGAAGAAGAGGACAAGGGGGGGGGGAAGGAGGTGGGCTGGGCCACGCAGGTGGGCTGCACAGGGGAGGCTGGGCCAGCACAGGTGAGCGCCAGGTACTTCTTCTCTTTTCTTTTTATTTACTGTTTTCTATTATTCTGTAAATTTAGGGCTTTATTAAAAATACTCAGACACTTTCAAAAATCATGAAACTAATCATGGCTACTGTTTAGAATATATCCAACAGTAAACATTTTAGTTTATGATTATTTGAGCATTTGAAATATTTAATAGCATTTAAATGCCCAAATGAAAATACTATATGATTTAATTCAGTGACCAAATATGTCCTGCAAAAATATAAAACATTTTTGGTAGATGCTTCCACCTCAAACCAGAAATGTTGAACATTTTTAGAGGACATTTTGAGTTCGATGAAAAAGGTTTTATTTTGACCCTAGTTGAATTCATTTGGGGCTAGGGCTTAGTCAATCCCCATCTCAGGTTTAAATGAAATTTAAACATGATGTAACACTCTAATGCATGCACTAGGCATTGTCAGAACTAGGGATGTGACACCCTCTTTAATACCGGGTCGTGGCGCCAACCGGTACTAAAGGGAGGTACTAAAGGGTGTGCGCTGCCAGGCGAGGGGCGCAAAAGTTTAGTCCCACCTCGCTAGCCGAGGGGCACTCGCACCTGCTTATAAGCCCCGCCGTTGCTGCTGTCTCGAGCTCCTCTCTTAAGCAGGCCTTCTGGGCCTACCTCTGCTGCGATGCCCTGTTGGGCCTACTGGGCTAGCAGGCCTGCATCATGGCCCAACTAGAATTTGGGTTTCTAGTCGTATGCAGGCCGCTGTGGCCCAGTAGGTGGGGTTTTTTATTTTTTTTTGCTTTATTTATTTTTGTTTTATTTATTTTTGAGTTGTTTTTTTGCTGTATTTAGAGTTTCTTTGTGAATATTTTTGCTTTAGGTACAAAAAATTACAAACTTTTTGTTAGTACCGGTAGTTTACAAATTTGAATAGTTTAAATTTTGAATTATTTGAAATTTGTGTGAATCACTAGTTTGTGAATAACTTAACTTTGAAAATAGATTTTTCAGTGATTCTTTTTTCTTATGTTTAATATTAGTGTGTTTTATCATTATATTCAATTTGGCAATGCTTAGGTTATTTAAAAAATGAAATGCCTTTGTAACGGATGAGTTTTCGTCCGAAACCCTGATACTTCGAAAGAGTTTGTCCATTTTATACACGAAGTGCATCCAGTTTTTGCGGTAACACTCTCTACTTTTTTGCACATGCTATGTGGGTGAAATTATGATACCATGCCAACTTTCAACCTTTTCTGAGTTCATTTGAAATGCATTTCAATTTCAGGGTCATTTAGCTGAAAAAAATCAGTAAATGCATGAAAGAATTTGCTTGCACATAAAATTTCTTCGCGTTTCAAATGCCAAAACACATAACTAGCTACCCTAACTATTACAGAGATTCCCTCCTAGGTGTGAAACACAGAAGAAAGTGATGATAGTGAAGCCGATCACATCCCAGATCTTTGGGTGTTAAATTTTTTCTTCGCGTGTGTCCCTTTGAGCCATATCCATGGAAAATCTTCATCATTTAACTGGATGCTCGGGTCAATATTCACTGTGAATGGAGCAATTTCATCAAACTTTTCATAATCTCCTGACATGTCTGTCTTGTCATCCACTCCCACGATGTTTCTCTTCCCAGAAAGAACTATGTGCCGCTTTGGCTCATCGTACGATGCATTCGCTTCCTTATCTTTTCTTTTTCTCGTCTTGGTAGACATGTCCTTCACATAGAAAACCTATGCCACATCATTGGCTAGGACGAATGGTTCGTCTGCATACGCAAGATTGTTGAGACCCACTGTTGTCATTCCGTATTGTGGGTCTTCCGTTACCCCGCCTCGTGTCATATTGACCCATTTGCACCGAAACAAAGGGACCTTCAAACCACGTCGATAATCAAGTTCCCATATGTCCTGTATATAACCATAATATGTTTCCTGTCCCATCTTGGTTTCTGCATCAAAGCGGACACCACTGTTTTGGTTGGTGCTCTTCTTATCTTGGGCGATCGTGTAAAATGTATTACCATTTATCTCGTACCCTTTGAAAGTCATTATATTCGAAGATGGTAACTGGGACAGCAAGTACAGGTCATCTTCAATAGAGGCGTCATGCATGGTACGTGTCTGCAACCAGCTGGCGAAACTCCTGGTTTGTTCACGTGTAATCCAGTCATCAGACCGCTCCGGGTGTTTGGAGTGTAGCAAATTCTTGTGTTCATCCATATACGGAGCCACCAAGGCGGAATTTTGTAGAACTGCGTAGTGTGCTTCAGTGAGAGAATATCCGTCCATACATATTATTTGTTCCCCTCCTAGCGTGCCTTTTCCATCCAGTCTGCCCTTATGCCGCGATTCAGGAACACCAATCGGCTTAAGGTCAGGAATAAAGTCAATACAAAACTCAATGATCTCCTCATTTTCATGGCCCTTGGAGATGCTTCCTTCTGGCCTAGCACGGTTATGAACATATTTCTTTAAGACTCCCATGAACCTCTCAAAGGGGAACATATTTTGTAGAAATACAGGACCCAAAACGTTAATCTCTTCACATAGGTGAACTAGGATGTGCGTCATGATGTTGAAGAAGGATGGTGGAAACACCAACTCGAAACTGACAAGACATTGCACCAAATCATTCTCTAACCTTGGTATGATTTCTGGATCGATTACCTTCTAAGAGATTGCATTGAGGAATGCACATAGCTTCACAATGGCTAATCGAACATTTTCCAGTAAAATCCCCCTCAATGCAACCGGAAGCAGTTGCGTCATAATCACGTGGTAGTCATGAGACTTTAGGTTCTGGAACCTTTTCTCTGCCATGTTTATTATTCCCTTTATATTCGACGAGAAGCCATACGGTACCTTAATACTGAGCAGGCATTCAAAGAAGATTTCCTTCTCTTCTTTGGTAAGAGTGTAGCTTGCATGACCCTGATGTATGACGTCTTTTCCGTGCATACGTTGCTGGTCCTCCCGTGCCTCAGGTGTATCTTTTGTCTTCCCATACATGCCCAAGAAGCCAAGCAGGGTCACACAAAGATTCTTCGTCACGTACATCACGTCGATTGCGGAGCGGACCTCAAGGTCTTTCCAATAGGGCAGGTCCCAAAATATAGATTTCTTCTTCCACATGGGTGCGCGTCCGTCAGTGTCATTCGGAACAGGTTGTCCACTAGGACCCTTTCCAAAGACCACCTTCAAATCCTTGACCATATCATGTACATCAGCACCAGTACAGTGGCGAGGCTTCGTCCGATGATCCGCCTCACCTTTGAAATGCTTGCCTTTCTTTCTTACGGGATGCCTGCTCAGAAGAAATTGACGATGTCCCAGGTACACATTCTTCTTACAATTAGCCAAATATATACTGTCGGTATCGTCCAAACAGTGCGTGCATGCGCGGTATCCCTTGTTTGTCTGTCCTGAAAGGTTACTGAGAGCAGGCCAATCATTGATAGTCACGAACAGCAACGCCTTTAGGTAAAATTCTTCTCCCACGTGCTCATCACACGCACGTACACCTGTTCCATTCCACAGTTGTAAGAGTTCTTCAACTAATGGCCTTAGGTACACATCAATGTCGTTGCCGGGTTGCTTAGGGCCTTGGATGAGCACTGGCATCATAATGAACATTCGCTTCATGCAGAACCAAGGAGGAAGGTTATACAAACATAGAGTCACAGGCCAGGTGCTATGGTTGATGCTCTGCTCCCCAAAAGGATTGATGCCATCTGCGCTTAGACCAAACCATACGTGCCTTGCGTCATATGCAAACTCCTTCCCGTACTTTCTTTCAATTTTTCTCCACTGCGACCCGTCAGCGGGTACTCTCAACTTTTCGTCTTTATTACGGTCTTCTCTGTGCCATCGCATCGCCTTGGCATGCTCTTTGTTTTGGAACAAATGTTTCAACCGTGGTATTATAGGAGCATATCACATCACCTTGGCAGGAATCTTCTTCCTGGGGCACTCGCCCTCGACATCACCAGGGTCATCGCGGCTGATCTTATAGCGCAATGCACCGCATACTGGGCAAGCGTTCAAATCCTCGTACTCACCATGGTAGAGGATGCAATCATTAGGGCATGCATGTATCTTCTGCACCTCTAACCCTAGAGGGCAGACAACCTTCTTTGCTTCGTACGTACTCTCGGGTAATTCGTTGTCCTTTGTAAGCATATTCTTTATCATTACCAGCAACTTTCCAAATCCCTTGTCAGATACACCATTTTCTGCCTTCCATTGTAGCAATTCTAGTGTGGTGCCTAGCTTTTTCTTGTCACCTACGCAATTCGGGTACAACATTTTTTTCTGATCCTCTAACATGCGCTGCAACTTCTTCTTCTCCAAATCACTTGCGCAGTTTCTCTTTGCATCGGCAATGGCCCGACCTAGATCATCAACGGGCTCATCCGATGCCTCTTCTTCAGCTTCTTCCCGCATTGCCGGCTCAGCTTCTTCCCGCATTACCGGCACAGCTTCTTCCCTCATTGTTGTATCATCGTATTCAGGGAACCCATGGCCAGGATAGCTGTCGTCGTCCTCTTCTTCTTCATTGTCTTCCATCATAACCCCTCTTTCTCCATGCTTGGTCCAAACATTATAGTGGGGCATGAAACCGGACTCAAACAGGTGGACGTGAATGGTAATTGTGACCATTCTTACAGCCAGCACATGGACAAGGCATAAAACCATCCGCCCGCTTCCGCAAGCAGAAAAGTACACATGCCATTAATGAACTCGGGAGAGCATCGGTCATCGTACATCCATTGCCGGCTCATCTTTAATACACAACACCGAAAACACCAAATTAATACAATACATAAAGATCATACAACACTTAAATGCAACAAACAAATAACTCTCTAGCTAAAGAATTTAAATGTAACAACAAATGTGATCAAGATCGCAACTAAGGTAACAATTGATCCAACAACATAATGATACCAAGCCTCACTATGAATGGCATATTTTCTAATCTTTCTAATCTTCAAGCGCATTTTCTCCATCTTAATCTTGTGATCATCGACGACATTGGCAACATGCAACTCCAATTCCATCTTCTCCCCCTCAATTCTTTTCAATTTTTCCTTCAAATCCTCGTTTTCTCTTTCAACTAAATTTAACCTCTCGACAATAGGGTCGGTTGGAATTTCCGGTTCAACTATCTCCTACATACAAATATCTATGTTAACTTGATGGGCATAATTTGTCATAAACACGAAATGCAATCTCTACTCCTAATGGACGAATTGGTTGAACAGTCCCCCCCACTTTCAACCGGTTTATTTTCAATCGGTTTTTTTCAACCGGTTTTTCTTCGTCCCACCTCCCACCACCCCCTCCCACCGGTTTTTCTCTTTCTCGTCTGGCCGACAATACCCAACGTATTTATGGTAATCAATCACAATTAATCCACGTATGGTAAGGCTATAAACTTAGAAATCTCAAATATGATAATTATAGTAATAAATCAATCCATGTATGGTAAGGCTATAACTAAGGAAATTTCGAATATGGTAATTATCACCAGAATCAAAGCTTTCCAAAAAAGTTCTTCTTGCCATACCCTAATCGTGACCTCCTCATCCTGAGGCATTATCTCTACTCTTAATGAAGCAGTTGCTAGGATTGCGTCCACTGTTATTATTCGTCTGGTTTATTTTCGTCCGGTTTATTTTCGTCTTTCCTTCCACCATCCCATGTACCGAAAGCCAAACGGATCAGAACTTTCCATGTGGACACAAATTATTTAGTAATGTCTTTATGGGAGAGAATCAATCACGGTTAATCTCTAATCAATATTTAAAAATCAAATCTAAATTAATTAACTTACCATAAGTCGGTCAATCACTGATTAATCTTTCCATACGTAGTCAAATTACATCAAAGGAAATGTTTCGATTATAGCAGTACCCTGCTACAAACCGAGCGAGTCGGGCTTTCACCCCGCACCGCACGACTCTTCTCTCCCCCTCGCCGCCTCCCGCCTCGGGCCGCTCGCCGTTCGTCTTCCCGAGGGACGCAGCCGCACCACCGCGCTCAGCTGCTCCCTCACCTCCCCCGTCGTCCTCACCCGTAGGACGCCGCCGCACCTCTCCTCTGCATCACCCTGTTGGCGGGATCCAGGTCACGGGGCTGATGACCTCATCATCTCTGACGGCGGATCTGGTCGTCGGCGAGGAGGCCGAGCCTCATGCTTCGGCCACAGCCACCCCGACCTCGTTGTATGGTCGCCTCCACATCCACCCCCTTCCCTGTCCAATTTTGCTTTATTTTGGTTCGTCTTTCATCCCGTCCAAACCGGACTTTTTACCTTACGATGCCCGCCTCCTATGTTTCTGCATTAACTAACACGGCGTCGCGTGATCGTGGAGCAGCAGGGTTGAGAGGATGGGTCTTAGTGACGGGCGGATGGCGTTCGTCGTGTGAGCGAAAATAGTATGTAACTCATGGAGTGCAAGCTGTTGTGCGGCTACATGGCGACGCTCGACTGTAGCGTTGAGACGTAGGGCACGTGCGCCATGATGTCGTGCTTCACCATCGCCTCCCCTAGCTTTCTCTCAAGGCATCGTGGTCTCGATGGGTTGGGGCTCGCCTCCCGCACTCCTCTTTGTCATGTACAAAAACCAAGGTGACCCCTAGGTACTCTCAACTCTTGGTCTAGAAATCCCTCTAATTCGTTGCCCAAGCCGAGTGTTGTGATCTGACGGTCGGTCATCGTGCAGGTGTCGAATTATTGAGGGAGGCTTCAGATCGTCCTGGGCATGGAGATGAGGCTGGCCATTAAGGATGTGGGTGAAGGTCACGTCGTTTCTTCTCCTGGCTCCAATATCCACTGCTGATATTTTGAGTTCTTTGATCTGAGAAAGAACCATGGGAACGTAAGGTTTTTAACTCAACATGGTTTAATTACCCTTTTCACTTTTGTATTTTATAAGTACATAAGCTTTCAGTTCTTCTATCCTTTGTACGAGGATGCAATTCACTCCAAACATGTAAACAGTGTCACATCTTACAGAAGCTTCTAATTTTTTACAATGAGTATGGTACATAAACCAATGTGCTTGGGCTGTGCTTTGTGTTTCTGTCATGCCTTGTCTTTAGAAGGCACCGTGATGAATGCTAATTTAATAGAGGAGAATCAAGCAAGCGATGTGCAATGATTTTAATGAATTTTAATGACCATATTCTACACTTAATGATGATTGATAGTCGATTTATGGTTTCTCCCACTTTAGTAAGAAAGATGTGGTGTATAGAATCTTGCAAAAATGGAGGATATGGATTTGGGGCGCGAACTGTCCCGACAACGGCGGCGCTGCCTACCAACACCATGTGCAAGACTGCCTGACTTGTCCACTGTCTTAATGGTAAGTTTCTCTCTTTTTCTATCTCGTGGTCTCCTTAATTTGTCTTTCGAGAAAGGATTGAAAGTAGTTTGGGTGGTTCAATTAATTCAATGCCCAACAATATCATCATTTGTCAGCAAGAAGTTACTCCAAATTCCATCGCCTAACAATATCATCAGTTGTAAGAAGCTAGGAGTTTGATACGTACCCCGGTGCAAGAGACCATGGATGCAAAAGGTACTTATGCTAGAGTAAGATTACATAGTCAAATTGTAGACAAACAGCAGTGTGCATTGGCATTGCAACTTCTGACATGGGATATTTGTGTAGTCAGATAATTAGGAACCTGGACTACAAGGGCAAATGGGAGGCACCTTTCATCGACATTCAGCCCAGGGAACCTCAACTTTCCCACTGTTGTACATTCATACTACTGTCCATGTATCGCTTCTGCTCAACTATAATACACGGAAACATGAAAGCTCATGTTTTTCCCTTGTTTGTGCAGAGTACAAGGATGATTCCTGCATCTATGCATTGATATGCTGAACCACATTGGCATTGAGCCAAGCCAGGTTAGTGCTTCAAAAATTCTGAAAAAATCTGTGAAATGTTGTTGACACTTTGTTAAGTATTTGGTTTAACTATGTATGTTTGATTCTTATACAAGCATAATTAAAGTGTTGACTCTGTTTGACATTTTGATGTATTACGTCTAATTAGTAGCATTTGACTTTTGTTTCATTTCAGATGTCTGATGTAGACAACTAAGGCAATGGCTATTGCATTGTAGGACGAGAAGGTCCAACGCGGTGGCGGCGGGTACATACCCAACGCGGCGACCCGTGGGCGCACCGGTTCTAGGGGCTTGAGAGCTGGGGCCGGCATCCAGGCGGTGAACATGGATGGTGGCGTGTGGAAGTGGGCGGTGGTGGGCAGGGAACAATGTGGCCCTATCGGCGTCCTCTTCGTTTAGCTTGACATGATCGTCGTTCAGCTGAAAACAAGATTACCTAAGGGATATTAAGACTAGAACATGAATGCACAATACTTTTCCGATGTGATTTTCGTAAATGGAATTAACTTTGTAGAGTTGGCATGACATGCGCCTTCACTAGCGTTAATAATAGACCCTCCCTCCTTCCAAATTCCTGACCAATCATTGTTTTTGTAAGGATCCTTCTCGACTTTTGTTAGTTGTTCATCTATTGTTCATCTATGAATGAATTTAACCATGTGGTCTAACTGATTGGTCATATGAACTTATGAAGTAGTTGTCGTGTGTACTAATTGCGACAAATGGAATCCTTTGCTTTTTGCATTGTTCACTAATATCATTAATAGATATGCATGTGTTACCGATATTTCTTAATTTGGCTGACTGAGCATTACTAGGCTATAATTCTTTGTGACTTTTGATTTTGTTTGTTGTTCTGATCCTATGTCGAATCAATCCCGATCCATGGGGAAGAAGATACAAGGGGACCGACCACTGAGTCGATGATGCCGACGATCGAGGTCACCTAACATAATCATTTTGGTGTCATAGGTTCATTGGAGCTGATGCCGCCACCTCCTCGCCCCTTGGTCTCGGAGGTTGTGATGGCCAGGTCAGCGACATGGCCACGTAGTATGCCTCATTTTCTCCTATTGCGTTGTTTCTTTTTTATCATGTGATTTCTATTTTGTTTCTGTTAGCAATAATTACAGCTCCATGAAGCAAAAGAAAGCTTGAGAAATCATTTTTGTTTATACTCAAAGGCTTGGCTACCTAGGGGTGTTATTGACTCCCTACCAAAAGTTGTGTTTATACTCAAAGGCTTATGCATGCTTTCTAAAAAATATGTTGCACAATCACTGTAATTATGGTGTTATGTGAGTTAGAAGATTTCAAAAGTGCATCAATTGAGAATTACACATATTTATACATCGGACAGGGAAGCATGTATTTGATATTTCCTGCTGAAATTCAATGTTTTCTATCGGAGGTCTAAATTTTCATATGCCAGACTTTTAAGTTAGATGGTGTGTATTATAATGATTTTTTATTGGATGTTGTGCTGTATATTTGGGTCTATGTAATATTTGTTAGGAAATTCCATAATGTATTAAGATTCTGGTTGCAGCATCTTGGAATATTTGTTTAAAGGTAACAAAATGCTCCATCTGTTGTCTTTAATTAATGGTTAATAACAATGGAAATGCTTCGTGAGATGATTGGTCTTAAGCATAAAAGTCATGTAGGCTGCTATCTACCTTGTGTAATATAGTGCACAATAAAAAGTACTATGTTTCTGTACCACTTTCTTTATTTTGTGCATCGCGTGTCTTTCTATGTATACATTATCGAATTACATTTTGTATCAAAGAATATTTTGTGTGATATGGATTTCAATTATGTTTACACGTAAAATTTGATATGCATTATGTTTATATATGCACACGGTAAAAATATTTAAAAGCCCGTGGCAACGCACGGGCTTTCTACTAGTGAATAGTTTTAAAAGAGAATATACCACATCCGAATCATAACCCGGACGAGGGCCGACGGGGACGGATATCAAAACCATGGCACTATGTATAACAAACAATGTATGGGTAAGATAATTATACGAGTAACTATATATCCAACTCACACAAACATCAATTTTTTATATAAAACTTCATGAACAAGGGGCTCACCACAAGGTGCTGCAGGCGACAGGACGTTGCGAGCGATCGACGATGGTTACGACGGAGATTTAGAAGGTACTAAGTAAACCACACCTACATATGCAAAGTAAGAGTTATTTTTGACCTCAAATTGCATATAAATCAAATACTAGCACATATATAATTCCTCCCAAATTACTAAACTCAAAAATCAATCACTATATAAAGCATTGCACGAGCTAATCTAGCAATGAGAGATGAAAGGACAAAGTTTCTAACCTTTGTGATCATTTGAATGGATGGGGGGCTTCAAATCTTGACAAATTTTGGGCAAAATGTGTGATGAGCTTGAGAGGAAGAGGGAAAAGAACAGAGAGGAGAGGGGAAAGGGGAAGAACAGAGCGAGCTCGGGTGGACGAAGGGTCTATGTAGGACAACCTTTAGTACCGGTTCATGATACGACCCGGTACTAAAGGTGCTGGAGGGGCCCCGGACTGACAACATCCTGCCACCACTCACTTTAGTACCGGTTCGTGGCACGAACCGGTGCTAAAGGTTCGCCATGAACCGATACTAATGAGAGCGGCCGGCTAGCCGTTGGAACCGGCACTAATGCACACATTAGTGCCGGCTCAAATTCAAACCGGCACTAATGTGCTTCACGTTTGACCCTTTTTCTACTAGTGTGAGGATGAGGAAGAAGATGATGATGGTTATCCCCACGTGAATTCCACTCTGATGATTTTCGCTGACGTTGAGAGTAAAAGTCGATTGAAAGTCATCAACAGAGAAGTGAACATGGTCGCTCCGGTGACACCCAGTTATTTGAAGTGGTCCCAGACTGCCATTACATTCGACCAGTCCGATCACCCAGCACACATAGCCACCCTCGGGAGGCAAGCATTGGTGGTCGACCCAGTAGTCGAAGGCACCCGACTGACAAAGGTTCTGATGGATGGTGGCAGTGGCCTGAATATACTGTATGCAGAGACGTTAAAAGGAATGGGCATTCTGATGTCCAGACTTAGTGAAAGTAATATGAGTTTCCATGTGGTCATTCCAGGCAAGAAGGCTGCATCACTCGGCCAGATTGCTCTCGACGTGGTTTTCGGTGATTTCAAGAATTACCGCAAAGAAAAGTTGACATTTGAAGTTGTGGATTTCCAGAGTGCCTATCATGCTATCCTAGGCAGGCCAGCTTATGCACGTTTTATGGCTCGACCATGTTACGTGTACCTCAAATTGAAGATGCCTGGTCCCAAAGGGGTGATCACTATCACTGGTAGTCAGAAGAAGGCGGAAGAGTGCTTCCAGAAGGGCTCAAAGATCGTCGATGCACAAATGGCCGTAGTAGAATTGCAAGAATATCAAAAAAATGCAGATCCGAGTGATTTGTTGCGAGCCAAGAAGCCCGCCATGGATTCAGCGTTCCAGATGTCTGGCGAAATAAAGTCGATTCACATTCACCCGACAGATCCCAATGCAGTTCCGACTCACATTTCGACAACACTCGACTCCAAATAGGAAGAAGCGCTCACCCAGTTCCTCCATGAGAACTGGGACATCTTTGCATGGAAACCTTCGGACATGCCAGGTGTTCCCAGGGAACTGGCTGAGCATCGTTTGCAAGTCGACTCAAAAGTGAAACCATTCAAAGAACATCTTCGACGGTCCGCCGTACAGAAGAGGAAGGCAATCGGTGAAGAGGTGGCTCGGCTTTTAGCAGCCAAGTTCATCCGTGAGATTTACCACTCCGAGTGGTTAGCCAATGTTGTCATGGTCCCAGAGAAGGACAACTCACTTCACATGTGCATCGACTTCAAACATATCAATCGGGCCTTCCCGAAAGATCACTTTCCTCTCCCTCACATCGACCAGATAGTCGACTCGACTGCGGGGTGTGAGCGTTTGTCCTTTTTGGACGCCTACTCCGGGTACCACCAGATCCGTCTATACGGACCCGATGAGATAAAAACAGCTTTCATCACCCCATTTGGGTGCTTCTATTATGTCACTATGCCGTTCGGCTTGAAGAACGCTGGAGCCACATTCATGCGGATGATTCAGAAGTGCCTGCTCACTCAGATCAGTCGGAATGTGGAAGCATACATGGATGACATTGTGGTCAAGTCACGTAAAGATTCCGACCTACTGGCTGACCTTGCTGAAACCTTTGCCAACCTCAGAAGGTATGATATCAAGCTTAATCCATCAAAGTGCATGTTTGGAGTTCCAGGCGGAAAATTACTCGGTTTTCTCGTTTCCGAACGAGGGATCGATGCCAACCCGGAGAAAGTGGGTGCTATACTCCGGATGAAACGCCCTGTGCGTGTGCATGATGTCCAGAAGCTTACTGGTTGTCTGGCCGCCCTAAGTCGATTCATTTCTCGCCTCGGTGAAAAGGCACTGCCTCTTTATCGATTGATGAAGAAATCAGATAAGTTCGAGTGGACTCCTGAAGCTGATGCAACATTTGCAGAGCTAAAAGCCCTGCTTTCCACCTAGCCGGTGATTGCTGCCCCAATCAGCAAAGAGCCTTTACTGCTTTCTATAGCAGCCACTGGACAAGTCGTCAGTACAGTACTTGCGGTCGAGCGGTAAGAAGAGGGAAAAGCTTATAAAGTTCAGCACCCGGTTTATTATATTTCTGAAGTTCTGACTCCGTCAAAGCAGAGATATCCACACTATCAGAAGCTTGTTTATTGGATTTACATGACCATGAAGAAGGTTGCACACTATTTCTCTGATCACTCTGTTACAGTCGTCAGCGACGCTCCATTGTCGGAGATTCTGCACAACAGAGATGCAACTGGTCGAGTGGCAAGGTGGGCGATTGAACTCCTTCCCTTGGATATCAAGTTTGAGGCAAAGAAAGCTATTAAGTCCCAAGCAATAGCAGATTTCCTCGCCGAGTGGATTGAACAACGACTGCCGACTCAAGTCCACTCAGAGCACTGGACCATGTTCTTTGATGGTTCCAAGATGCTGAATGGGTCCGGTGCTGGGGTGGTTCTGGTCTCCCCCCGAGGAGACAAGCTCAGATATGTCCTCCAGATTCACTTTGATTCTTCCAATAATGAAGCAGAATATGAAGCACTCCTGTATGGGTTGCGTATGGCAATTTCACTTGGCGTCCGTCACCTCATGGTCTATGGTGACTCAGATTTGGTAGTCAATCAAGTGATGAAGGAGTAGGACGTCAGAAGCCCAGCCATGACTGGTTACTACAATGCGGTGAGGAAGTTGGAAAAGAAGTTTGAGGGGTTAGAGCTCCATCACATACCCCGTCTGAAAAACCAAGCAACCGATGACTTGGCAAAGATAGGTTCCAAGAGAGAAGCCATTCTCAGCAATGTGTTTTTGGAACATATTCACACACCGACAGTTCAGGAAGATCCTTTTACTGAAGAGCCCCCGCAGCCTAAGAGCGCCACAGATCCGACTGAAGTCGAGGTCCCAGCCGTGGTCGACCTAATCATGGAGGTTCTGGTCATTACTCCCGACTAGACAGTGACGTACATTGTGTACATCCTTAGGAAGGAACTCCCAGAGGACGAAGAAGAGGTTCGACAGATCGTCCATCGATCCAAGGCCTTTACCCTGATAAGAGGATAACTGTTCAGGGAAAGCGTGACTGGAGTCGGTCAGAAATGCATAATGCCAGAAGAAGGTCGAATGATCCTCAACGACATCCACTCGGGGACCTGTGGTCACCATGTGTCCTCTCGGGCCATCGTGGCTAAAGCATACCGAGCCGGATTCTATTGGCCATGAGCAAATGAAATGGCGAAAGATATATTCGACAGATGTGAAGGCTGCCAGTTTTACTCGGACATGTCTCACAAGCCAGCGTCAGCCCTGAAGACCATTCCCCTCGTCTTGCCCTTTGCTGTCTGGGGATTGGATATGGTTGGACCACTGAGAACTGGTAGGAGCGGCTTCACTCATGTGCTCGTGGCAGTCGACAAGTTTACCAAATGGATCGAAGCTAAACCTATCAAGAGTCTTGAAGCCAGCACCGCTGTCAGTTTTATCAGAGAATTGACATTCAGATATGGAGTTCCACACAGCATTATCACCAACAACGGGTCGAACTTCAATTTTGATGAGTTTAGAGCTTGCTGTGCTTCTCAAGGCACACTAGTCGACTATGCTTCAGTCGCTCACCCACAGTCGAACGGACAAGCAGAAAGAGCGAATGGTCTAATTCTCAAAGGACTGAAACCCCGGCTGATGCGTGATCTCAAGCACGCAGCAAGCACTTGGGTCGACGAACTTCCGTCAGTTCTTTGGGGGTTGAGGACAACTCCCAATCGGTCGACTGGACGAACCCCTTTCTTTTTGGTCTATGGAGCCGAAGTTGTTCTGCCAAGTGACCTGCTCCACAATGCACCCCGGGTCGAGCTCTTTTCCGAAGAAGAAGCAGAGTAGGCCCGACAAGATTCAGTCGACCTCTTAGAGGAGGAAAGAGAAATGGCCTTGATCCGGTCGACCATTTATCAGCAAGACTTGCGTCGATTCCACGCCAGAAATGTGAGAGGTCGAACCTTTCAAGAGGGAGATCTGGTTCTTCGAGTGGATCAACAGAAACCATACAAGCTCGCCCCGGCTTGGGAAGGTCCCTTCATCATCACCAAAGTTATCCACAATGGAGCATACCATATTTACAGCGTTGAGCATCAGAAGGATGAGCCACGGGCTTGGAACGCGGAGCTGCTTCGCCCCTTTTATACCTAAGCACTCGTTCGAATAAAATGTAATAAGAAGTACCTTTGTAATTTGTTCGTCAAAGACAAGAGCTTTTCGGTCTTCTCGCACGATTCTTGTTGTTTTTATTTACCTCTGAAATCCCCCAGTGGGTGGGCTAAGCCGCGAACCCGTTTCGCCTAAGTTCGAAAGAAAATCCTACCGAGTGATGAGCAAGCCTCTCACTCGGGAGGCTTAGCCGTGAATCCGTTTTGCCTAAGCTCGAAAGAAAATCCTACCGAGTGGCAAGCAATCCTCCCACTCGGGGGTTTAGCTGCAGTCCAGTACTCACCTAAGTTTGTAAAATCCTACCGAGTGGCGAGCAATCCTCCCACTCGGGGGCTTAGCTACAGTCCGGTACTCGCCTAAGTTTGTAAAATCCTACCGAGTGGAGAGAAATCCTCCCACTCGGAGGCTTAGCTGTAGTCCGGTACTCGCCTAAGTTTGTAAAATCCTATCGAGTGGAGAGCAATCCTCCCACTCAGAGGCTTAGCTGAAGTCCAGTACTCGCCTAAGTTTATAAAATCCTATCGAGTGG
>NC_041392.1:710676115-710676653 GCF_002162155.2 Triticum dicoccoides
GGCTTAGCTGCAGTCCGGTACTCGCCTAAGTTTGTAAAATCCTACCGAGTGGAGAGCAATCCTCCCACTCGGGGGCTTAGCTGCAGTCCAGTACTCGCCTAAGTTTGTAAAATCCTACCGAGTGGTGAGCAATCCTCCCACTCGGGGGCTTAGCTGCAGTCCAGTACTCGCCTAAGTTTGAAAAATTCTACCGAGTGGAGAGCAACCCTCTCACTCGGGGGCTTAGCTGCAGTCCAATACTCGCTTAAGTTCGAAACACATCCCTATCCGCAAGGACGACGAGGTGCAGGTCGACTGCAACCTTCTCCTTCGGAGCTACGCCACAAGTACAATGTGCGCTCCATCCCTATCCGCAAGGACAACGAGGTGCAGGTCGACTGCAACCTTCTCCTTTGGAGCTACGCCACAAGTACAATGTGCGCTCCATCCCTATCCGCAAGGACGACGAGGTGAAGGTCTACTACAACCTTCTCCTTCGGAGCTACGCCACAAGTACAATGTGCGCTTCATCCCTATCCACAAGGACGACGAGGTGCAG
>NC_041392.1:710676861-710708635 GCF_002162155.2 Triticum dicoccoides
GACTGCAACCTTCTCCTTCGGAGCTACGCCACAAGTACAATGTGCGCTCCATCCCTATCCGAAAGGACGATGAGGTGTGGGTTGACTGCAACCTTCTCCCTTGGAGCTACGCCACAAGTACAATGTGCGCTCCATCCTATCCGCAAGGACGACGAGGTGCAGGTCGACTACAACGTTCTCCCTTGGAGCTACGCCACAAGTACAATGTGCACTCCATCCCTATCCGCAAGGATGACGAGGTGCAGGTCGACTGCAATGCATGCTCCGTCCCTATCCGCAAGGACGATGAAGTGCAGGTCGACTGGAGACACCACCTCAGAGCTACATCTCAAGCACAAAGATTTTTTAGAGCAAAGAATAAAGTCCACTTGAAGGCAAAACACAAGCATGTTCGGAAATAAAACAAATTCGGATAAATCCTAAAGTTCCAAGCAGCAAATCAAAAGTATTCGAGCATCAAGCCCGAAGGAGTTTAACGGTTACAGCAATCACTCGGCATTCCGAGGCAAATTTAAGACAGATTCAAATCTCATAAGTTTGTTCACTCGGCAGGAGGAGGGCTGGCAGGTTCGACGAATTCGTCCAAGTCGATTCCGTCCGCGATCCGAGTGGCAGCAGCGATGAAAGTCTCCATAAAGTACTGGAAGTCATGCTTTTGGTGTTGGCGACCTTGATTGCCTCCAGCTTGTCTTCACGAGCTTCCTTGCAGTAGACTTGCACCAAGGACAGCGCCACGTCAGCGCCACACCGGGCAGAAGACTTCTTCCATTATTGCACTCGGTCAGGGATCTCGTCGAGTCGAGCCATCAGAGATTCCAGGTCATTTTTAAGCGTCGCCCTTGGCCAGAGCAATGAGTCGACTCGTGAGACTGCCACCTTCAGACGCGCGAGGTAACTTGTGATGCTGGCGACACGAGACTCCAGTCGGAGCACGTTCATGGCAGTTTCGTCGTAAACTGGAGAAGCGATGGGGTCCAGACCCGTCTCGACCCTTCCGGTTTCCTCGTCAAAGTCTTGACAGAATTCAGCATTCAAAAAATTAGTGAGTCGACCGGTCAGGATTCATTTGCAAACATCAACATAGTCGGTTTAAAAAGAGTATCTTCCAGCATAAGATAGAGCTTCTTGGCAACAGTCCTCAGATAAGCTTCCGTATCATTCCTCTTGTGGACCGCAGACTCCAGCTTTTCATTCAGGACAAGTTTATCCTTCTTCAGACAAGTCACTTCTCGGTTAGATTCATTGAGGCGGGACTTCAGCTTGTTCACCTCCCCTTCCAGTGCTCCGACTGAAGCCAGCTTCTGGTCTGCAAGGGCAGTTTTATCTTGGGCTTCCTTCTGCGCAGCTATGAGGTCTGAGTCCTTCTTCTCCATAGCCAACTTCATTTTCTCTGCAAAAGAAGCAATCGGATCAAACAAGAGTTCGAAGAAATATTTAAAAATAAAGACAGTCGACAGGCAGTTACCTTTTATACCAGCAGCTTCATCTTGAGCTTTCTTCAGATTTTGCTGGGCCAGCTCCAAGTCGAGGTTGAGTTGCCTCTGCTTCTCCTCAAGTTCCACAAACTTGGAAATGAGAGTACAAGACTTCTGCAGGAGACAAAAGACGTGTCAATTGACAAGATCAAGGGTTATTTACCTTCGAGTGAATAAAACTCAAAGAGTTCACTTAGACCCCCGCCGACTGCACGCAGACGACTGCGGTCTCGGGGACTACACCCAGCGGGTGCACTTGGCGTGCCCCCGCTGATTCAGACCCCACTCGACCGGTCCGCCCGGGTCGAGTAAAAAAAGAATTATTCAGACCCCGGCCGACTGCCATCAGTCGACCGCGGTCTCTGGGACTACACCCAGTGGGTGCACTTGACGTGCCCCCACTAGTTCAGATCCTATTCGACCGGTCAGCCCGGGTCGAGTGGAAAAAAAGAAAGGAAAAAGAACTCAGACCCCAGTCGACCGCCAGTAGTCAACTGCGGTCTCGGGGACTACACCCAGTGGGTGCACTTAGCGTGCCCCCACCGGTTCAGATCCTACTCGCCTAGACCGAGTGGAAGAGCGCAAATACCAAAGACAACAAAACACCCAATGGGTGTACAGATTCGACGCAAACAACAGGAGATTGTATGGAAGAAAACATTTCAGGTAGCATATCCTGATAGAACAAGGTCAGTCGAAAGTTTACTTACTTGGACATTGGCCCGGAGAGCATCGCTGGCGTGATAAGCAGCTTGGCTATTCTCGTGCACCGTCTTCATCCGCTCCATCATCACCGAAGCCTGACGGATGGCTTCCGCAGCCGCTTCCGACTGGTTTTCCGGAACAGAGTAGCTGGTGAAGAAGAGGGCAGACGACCCAGGTGCGGCAGCTACGAGCTCCAGGGCGTGAGATTGGACGACTGAAGGAGTCACTGGTACAGTCGATGGTGCAGGGCGCTCACTCGACAAGGGTACAGCGAAGGTTACAGAGGCCCCGCCCGCGTCTTCAGATTGACGGATGGTTGGTGTTGTCGTTGGTCCCTGCTGAGACGCCTTACCAGCCGCTACCTTTTTGTTCTTTCTGGGCCTAGGAGCCACATCTTCATCGTCATCTGGGAGATCGATGACGTTGGGTGGAGCTGTAGAGAAGATCAGTCGACCCCAAGTGAATCGCTAGAATTCAATCGATCGAGTAATCAAGAACAAGATCATAAGAGTTTTACCTGGATTGGAGGTAACCACGTCTTCCATCTCCTCGTCTCGGTACTGGTAGGAAGAGGTTCCTGATGTAGCAGCACTGCAAATGTCCGCACTCAGTCGGTTATGTTCTGTTGCTCGATTCAACGAAAAGAACAGGTCAGATGATTACCCGAAGATGGTGGGGATGGTCACTTTGATTCTGGGCAAAGCCTTCGATGGTTTGGAGGAGGTGGCCTTCGATGCTTTTGGCGCAGGAGGCGGCACAACCTTGAGCTGCTTCGGAGCCTTCTCAATCGACGTTGGGGAAGACATTCGGGGGCACTTCGAAGATTGCCCAGTCGGTGCGGTCGCCAAGACCGGGGTGCTCACCGGGTCGTGAGCGTGCTTGGATCTCCTCTCTCTGCGAGGAGGCGAGTCGACCTCTTCGTCATCACTCGAGTCGTCGCTCTCCTCGTCCTCCTCTGCATCCGAGTGCCACTCGCCGCTCTCGCCCCCGCTCGCTCCTTCCTCGACATCTTGCCCCTGCACTCCATTGGGCATGGAGTACATATCAATGAGAGCCTGAAAGGACAACGGGCAAAAGAAATACAATCGACCATCAACAAGGTGTCACACAGTGAATCGAGAAGATACTTGGCAAAGCAGAATCATACCTATTCCAGCTGGCGCGAGTGGTCGAATGGAATCACCCTCCTAGACCCCGGGGATTGTCTTTGTTGCCGGTGATTCCCCTCAGCCACTTCTCCACCGTGTCCTCGTTGACATCCTCCGGGTGGATCCGAGTGGAGTCCTCAAGTCCCGAGTACATCCACATCGGATGGTCACTGGCCTGAAGCGGTTGGATGCGTCGACTGAGAAAGACCTCTAGGAGGTCCATCCCAGTCACCCCATCGTAGACGAGTTGGACGACCCGCTCGACCAACGCCTTGACCTGCGCCTTCTCTTCTGGAATCACCCTCAAGGAGGAGGGCTTCTCCACTCGAGCCAGGGAAAAGGGGGAAGTCCAGTTGACTGACCCGGGATCGGCTGGTCCTTACAGTAAAACCAGGTCGACTGCCAACCCCGGACCGAGTCGGGAAGGATCATCGCTGGGAAGGTACTCTTGTTCCTCATTTGGATCCCAAGGCCCCCGCACATCTAGATCACATGCGTACTCTCATCACTCGGGTTGGCCTTCTTGACCGACTGGGAGCGACAGGTGAAGATGTGTTTGAAGAGACCCCAGTGCGGTCGACAACCCAAGAAATTTTCGCACATCGACACAAAAGCAGCCAGGTAAACTATGGTGTTTGGAGTGAAGTGGTGGAGTTGAGCCCGAAGAAGTTCAAAAAGCCACGCAAGAAAGGATGGGGAGGCAAGGAAAAACCGTGGTCGACATGAGTGGCGAGGAGAACACACTCACCCTCCCGCGGCTGCGGCTCGGTCTCGTTCCCCGGGAGCCACGTGATTCGTGGGGGGATCAGTCCCCCCTCCACCAGGTCATCGAGGTCGTCCTGGCTGATCGTCGAGCGGATCCAGTCACCCTGGATCCAGCCCGGCGGCAGGCCGGATCTTGAAGAGGATCCGCCCCTGCTGGTCCTCTTGCCCTTCGCCTTCGCGGTCGCCTTCTTCGCGCGCTCCAACGCCACCGTCTTCTCTTTTCCCATGGCGGCGGATCGAGTCCGAGCGAGGTTGCGGTGCCGAGAGCTGAAGCGGGCGCGGCGGAGAAGTCTGAGGAAGAAGAAAGAGAATGAGAGCACACTGTTCAAAGGCCCGGTCCGGTTCCTTTTATAATGTCATTCCCGAGTGACTGACTTGTAGGCACAAATGATCTAAACAAATCCCGCAACAGTCGCGCGCGCGATACGTGGCGAAAAAGGTGGCGCGGGGATCGAGGCGACTTGCCTAATCCGTCCCGATTACCACGGCCTCACCCGTCCGGCGCGCTTCCCAAAATTCGAATCCCGCGAAATCTGCGGAGAGCAGGGCAACTTGTCAGAAGGAAAACATCCTCCACATCATCATTCGGAACACTACCGTGAAAGTTCACTCGACAAAAACTAAGAATGGACCAAGGCGACTGAAAAAGAAGTTGATGTTATCTCCTCAATTCATTGATCCAGAGCAAGATATACTCATAGCATGAAGAATGTGTCGGAAGTGTTCTCAACTCCTTCCTCACTCAAACCCTGATCCATTCGGGGGCTAATGATGAAGCTATGTGTTGGGGAACGTTGCAGAAAACAAAAAAAATTCCTATTCGTTTCACCAAGATCATCTAGGAGTTCATCTAGCAACGAGTCATTGGATGCATCTACATACCTTTGTAGATCGCGAGCGGAAGCGTTCAAAAGAACGGTGATGATGTAGTCGTACTCGACGTGATCCAAATCACCGATGACCAGCGCCGAACGGACGGCACCTCCGCGTTCAACACACGTACGGGACGGGAGACGTCTCCTCCTTCTTGATCCAGCAAGGGGAAAGGAGAGGTTGATGAAGATCCAGCAGCACGACGGCGTGGTGGTGGATGCAGGGCGTCACAGCAGCAGGGCTTCGCCGAGACTACGAGGGAGAGATGTAACTGGGGGAGATGGAGGCGCCAGGGGCTGGTGTGAAATCCCTCCTCTCCCCCCCACTATATATAGGGGTGCCAAGGGGGGGGCGCCGGCCCTAGTAGATGAGATCTACTAGGGGGGCGGCGGCCAAGGGGAGGTTTCCCTCCCCCCCAAGGCACCTAGGGGTGCCTTCCACCACATGGACTCTTCCATGGTGGAAACCCTAGGCGCATGGGCCTATAGGGGCTGGTGCCCTTGGCCCATCTAGGCCAAGGCGCACCCCCTACAGCCCATGTGGCCCCCCGGGACAGGTGGCCCCACCCGGTGGACCCCCGGGACCCTTCCGGTGGTCCCGGTACAATATCGATAACCCCGAAACTTGTCCCGATGCCCGAAATAGCACTTCCTATATATAATTCTTTACCTCCGGACCATTCCGGAACTCCTCGTGACGTCCGGGATCTCATCCGGGACTCCGAACAATATTCGGGTTTCTGCATATACATATCTTCATAACCCTAGCGTCACCGAACCTTAAGTGTGTAGACCCTACGGGTTCGGGAGACAAGCAGACATGACCGAGACGACTCTCCGGTCAATAACCAACAGCGGGATCTGGATACCCATGTTGGCTCCCACATGCTCCACGATGATCTCATCGGATGAACCACGATGTCGAGGATTCAATCAATCCCGTACGCTATTCCCTTTGTCTATCGATATGTTACTTGCCCGAGATTCGATCGTCGGTATCCCAATACCTTGTTCAATCTCGTTACCGGCAAGTCACTTTACTCGTACCGTAATGCATGATCCCGTGACCAGACACTTGGTCACTCTGAGCTCATTATGATGATGCATTACCGAGTGGGCCCAGTGATACCTCTCCGTCATACGGAGTGACAAATCCCAGTCTTGATCCATGTCACCCAACAGACACTTTCGGAGATGCCCGTAGTCTACCTTTATAGTCACCCAGTTACGTTGTGACGTTTGGCATACCCAAAGCACTCCTACGGTATCCGGGAGTTACACGATCTCATGGTCTAAGGAAAAGATACTTGACATTGGAAAACACTAGCAAATGAACTATACGATCTTGTGCTATGTTTAGGATTGGGTCTTGTCCATCACATCATTCTCCTAATGATGTGATCTCGTTATCAATGACATCCAGTGTCCATAGTCAGGAAACCATGACTATCTGTTGATCAACGAGCTAGTCAACTAGAGGCTCACTAGGGACATGTTGATGTCTGTTATTCACACATGTATTACGATTCCCGGATAACACAATTATAGCATGAATAAAGACAATTATCATGAACAAGGAAATATAATAATAATGCTTTTATTATTGCCTCTAGGGCATATTTCCAACAGTCTCCCACTTGCACTAGAGTCAATAATCTAGTTACATTGTGATGAATCGAACACCCATGGAATTCTGGTGTTGATCATGTTTTGCTCTAGGGAGAGGTTTAGTCAACGGATCTGCTACATTCAGGTCCGTATGTACTTTACAAATCTCTATGTCTCCATCTTGAACATTTTCACGAATGGAGTTGAAGCGACGCTTGATGTGCCTTGTCTTCTTGTGAAACCTGGGCTCCTTGGCAAGTGCAATAGCGCCAGTGTTGTCACAGAAGAGCTTGATCGGCCCCGACGCATTGGGTATGACTCCTAGGTCGGTGATGAACTCCTTCACCCATATTGCTTCATGTGCTGCCTCCGAGGCTGCCATGTACTCCGCTTCACATGTAGATCCCGCCACGACGCTTTGCTTGCAACTGCACCAGCTTACTGCCCCACCATTCAAAATATACACGTATCCGGTTTGTGACTTAGAGTCATCCAGATCTGTGTCGAAGCTAGCGTCGACGTAACCCTTTACGACGAGATCTTCGTCACCTCCATAAACGAGAAACATTTCCTTAGTCCTTTTCAGGTACTTCAGGATATTCTTGACCGCTGTCCAGTGTTCCTTGCCGGGATTACTTTGGTACCTTCCTACCAAACTGACGGCAAGGTTAACATCAGGTCTGGTACACAACATGGCATACATAATAGAACCTATGGCTGAGGCATAGGGGATGACGCTCATCTCTTCTATATCTTCTGCCGTGGTCGGACATTGAGCTGAGCTCAATTTCACACCTTGTAACACAGGCAAGAACCCCTTCTTGAATTGATCCATATTGAACTTCTTCAATATCTTATCAAGGTATGTGCTTTATGAAAGACCTATGAGGCGTCTTGATCTATCTCTATAGATTTTGATGCCTAATATATAAGCAGCTTCTCCAAGGTCCTTCATTGAAAAACTTTTATTCAAGTAGGCCTTGATGCTGTCCAAGAGTTCTATATCATTTCCCATCAAAAGTAGGTCATCTACATATAATATGAGAAATGCTACAGAGCTCCCACTCACTTTCTTGTAAACGCAGGCTTCTCCATAAGTCTGTGTAAACCCAAACGCTTTGATCATCTCATCAAAGCGAATGTTCCAACTCCGAGATGCTTGCACCAGCCCATAAATCGAGCGTTGGAGCTTGCACACTTTGTCAGCATTCTTAGGATCGACAAAACCTTCCGGCTGTATCATATACAATTCTTCCTTAAGGAAACCATTAAGGAATGCCGTTTTGACGTCCATTTGCCATATTTCATAATCATAGAATGCGGCAATTGCTAACATGATTCGGACGGACTTCAGCTTCGCTACCGGTGAGAAAGTCTCATCGTAGTCAACCCCTTGAACTTGTCGATAACCCTTAGCGACAAGCCGAGCTTTATAGATGGTCACATTACCATCCGAGTCTGTCTTCCTCTTAAAGATCCATTTATTTTCTATGGCTCGCCGCTCAACGGGCAAGTCAGTCAAAGTCCATACTTTGTTTTCATACATGGATCCTATCTCGGATTTCATGGCTTCTAGCCATTTGTCGGAATCCGGGCCCGCTATCGCTTCTTCATAGTTCGAAGGTTCACCGTTGTCTAACAGCATGATTTCCAAGACAGGGTTGCCGTACCACTCTGGTGCGGAACGTGTCCTTGTGGACCTTCGAATTTCAGTAGGGGCTTGATCAGAAGTATCTTGATCATTAACTTCCTCTCTAGTCGGTGCAGGCACCTCAGGAACATTTTCTTGAGTTGCGCCATTTTCCGGTTCAAGAGGTAATACTTCATCAAGCTCTACTTTCCTCCCACTTACTTCTTTCGAGAGAAACTCTTTCTCCAGAAAGGACCCATTCTTGGCAACAAAGATCTTGCCTTCGGATCTGAGGTAGAAGGTGTACCCAATAGTTTCTTTTGGGTATCCTATGAAGACGCATTTTTCCGACTTGGGTTCGAGCTTTTCAGGTTGAAGTTTCTTGACATAAGCATCGCATCCCCAAACTTTTAGAAACGACAGCTTAGGTTTCTTCCCAAACCACAATTCATACGGTGTCGTCTCAACGGATTTCGACGGAGCCCTATTTAAAGTGAATGCGGCAGTCTCTAAAGCATAGCCCCAAAAAGAAAGCGGTAAATCGGTAAGAGACATCATAGATCGCACCATATCTAACAGAGTGCGATTACGATGTTCGGACACACCATTACGCTGAGGTGTTCCAGGCGGCATGAGTTGTGAAACTATTCCACATTTTCTTAAGTGTGCCCCAAACTCGTGACTCAAGTATTCTCCTCCACGATCTGATCGTAGAAACTTGATTTTCCTGTCACGTTGATTTTCAACCTCACTCTGAAATTCCTTGAACTTTTCAAAGGTTTCAGACTTGTGTTTAATTAAGTAGATATACCCATACCTACTTAAATCATCAGTGAGGGTGAGAACATAACGATAGCCACCGCGAGCCTCAACACTCATTGGACCGCACACATCAGTATGTATGATTTCCAATAAGTCAGTTGCTCGCTCCATTGTTCCTGAGAACGGAGTCTTGGTCATTTTACCCATAAGGCATGGTTCGCATGTGTCAAATGATTCATAATCAAGAGACTCTAAAAGTCCATCAGCATGGAGCTTCTTCATGCGTTTGACACCTATGTGACCAAGGCGGCAGTGCCACAGGTATGTGGGACTATCATTATCAACCTTACTTCTTTTGGTACTCACATTATGAACATGTGTAGCATCACGTTCGAGATTCATAAAGAACAAACCATTCACCATAGGAGCATGACCATAAAACATATCTCTCATAAAAATGGAACAACCATTATTCTCAGATTTAAAAGAGTAGCCATCTCGAATTAAACGAGATCCTGATACAATGTTCATGCTCAAAGCTGGTACTAAATAACAATTATTAAGGTTTAAAACTAATCCCGAAGGGAGATGCAGAGGTAGCGTGCCGACGGGATCACATTGACCTTGGAACCATTCCCGACGCGCATCGTCACCTCGTCCTTTGCCAGTTTCCGCTTATTCCGCAGCCCCTGCTTTGAGTTACAAATGTGAGCAACTGCACCGGTATCAAATACCCAGGAGCTACTACGGGCACTAGTAAGGTACACATCAATTACATGTATATCACATATACCTTTTGTTTTGCCGGCCTTCTTATCCGCTAAGTACTTAGGGCAGTTCCGCTTCCAGTGACCGCTTCCCTTGTAATAAAAGCACTCAGTCTCGGGCTTGGGTCCATTCTTTGGCTTCTTCCCGGCAGCTTGCTTGCCGGGCGCGGCAACCTCCTTGCCGTCCTTCTTGAAGTTCTTTTTACCCTTGCCTTTCTTGAACTTAGTGGTTTTATTGACCATCAACACTTGATGTTCCTTCCTGACTTCTACCTCTGCTGATTTCAGCATAGCAAATACTTCAGGAATGGTCTTTTCCATCCCCTGCATATTGAAGTTCATCACAAAGCTCTTGTAGCTTGGTGGAAGCGACTGGAGGATTCTGTCAATGACCGCATCATCCGGGAGATTAACTCCCAGCTGAGTCAAGCGGTTATGCAACCCAGACATAGTGAGTATGTGCTCACTGACAGAACTGTTTTCCTCCATCTTACAGCTGAAGAATTTGTCGGAGACTTCATATCTCTCGACCCGGGCATGAGCTTGGAAAACCATTTTCAGCTCTTCGGACATCTCATATGCTCCATGTCTCTCAAAACGCTTTTGGAGCCCCGGCTCTAGGCTGTAAAGCATGCCGCACTGAACGAGGGAGTAGTCATCGAAACGTGCCTGCCAAGCATTCATAACATCTTGTTCTGCAGGGAGAACGGGTGCGTCACCAAGCGGTGCTTGTAGGACATAATCTTTCTTGGCAGCTATGAGGATGATCCTCAGGTTCCGGACCCAGTCCGTATAGTTGCTGCCATCGTCTTTCAGCTTGGTTTTCTCTAGGAACGCGTTGAAGTTGAGGACTACGTTGGCCATTTAATCTACAAGACATATTGTAAAATGTTTAGACTAAGTTCATGATAATTAAGTTCAACTAATAAAATTATTAATGAACTCCCACTTAGATTAGACATCCCTCTAGTCATCTAAGTATTACATGATCCGAGTTAAACTAGACCGTGTCCGATCATCACGTGAGACGGACTAGTCAACATCGGTGAACATCTTCATGTTGATCGTATCTTCTATACGACTCATGCTCGACCTTTCGGTCTTCCGTGTTCCGAGGCCATGTCTGTACATGCTAGGCTCGTCAAGTCAACCTAAGTGTTTGCATGTGTAAATCTGTCTTACATCCGTTGTATGTGAACGTCTGAATAAAACACCCGATCATCACGTGGTGTTTTGAAACAGCGAACCGTCGCAACGGTGCACAGTTAGGGGGAACACTTCTTGAAATTAGTATGAGGGATCACCTTATTTACTACCGTCGTTCTAAGTAAACAAGATGCAAAACATGATAAACATCACATGCAATCAAATAATAAACGTGACATGATATGGCCAATATCACATAGCTCCTTTGATCTCCATCTTGGGGCTCCATGATCATCTTGTCACCGGCTTGACACCATGATCTCCATCATCATGATCTCCATCATCGTGTCTCCATGAAGTTGCTCGCCAACTATTACTTCTACTACTATGGCTAACGCGTTTAGCAATAAAGTAAAGTAATTTACATGGCGTTTCTTGATGACACGCAGGTCATATAAAAGAATAAAGACAACTCCTATGGCTCCTGCTGGTTGTCATACTCATCGACATGCAAGTCGTGATTCCTATTACAATAGCATGAACATCTCATACATCACATATAGATCATTCATCATTCATCACAACTTTGGCCATATCATATCACAAACCACTTGCTGCAAAAACAAGTTAGACGTCCTCTAATTGTTGTTGCAAGTTTTACGTGGCTGAATTAGGGTTCTAGCAAGAACGTTTTCTTACCTACGTTAAAGCCACAATGTGATTTGTCAACTTCTATTTACCCTTCATAAGGACCCTGTTCATCGATTCCGCTCCAACTAAAGTAGGAGAGACAGACACCCGCCAGCCACCTTATGCAACTAGTGCATGTTAGTCGGTGGAACCGGTCTCACGTAAGCGTACGTGTAAGGTTGGTCCGGGCCGCTTCATCCCACAATACCGCTGAAGCAAGAAAGGACTAGTAACGGCAAGAAAGTTGACAAATCTACGCCCACAACAAATTGTGTTCTACTCGCGCAAGAAGAACTACGCATAGACCTAGCTCATGATGCCACTGTTGGGGAACGTTGCAGAAAACAAAAAAAATTCCTATTCGTTTCACCAAGATCATCTAGGAGTTCATCTAGCAACGAGTCATTGGATGCATCTACATACCTTTGTAGATCGCGAGCGGAAGCGTTCAAAAGAACGGTGATGATGTAGTCGTACTCGACGTGATCCAAATCACCGATGACCAGCGCCGAACGGACGGCACCTCCGCGTTCAACACACGTACGGGACGGGAGACGTCTCCTCCTTCTTGATCCAGCAAGGGGAAAGGAGAGGTTGATGAAGATCCAGCAGCACGACGGCGTGGTGGTGGATGCAGGGCGTCACAGCAGCAGGGCTTCGCCGAGACTACGAGGGAGAGATGTAACGGGGGGAGATGGAGGCGCCAGGGGCTGGTGTGAAATCCCTCCTCTCCCCCCACTATATATAGGGGTGCCAAGGGGGGGGCGGCCCTAGTAGATGAGATCTACTAGGGGGGGCGGCGGCCAAGGGGAGGTTTCCCTCCCCCCCAAGGCACCTAGGGGTGCCTTCCACCACATGGACTCTTCCATGGTGGAAACCCTAGGCGCATGGGCCTATAGGGGCTGGTGCCCTTGGCCCATCTAGGCCAAGGCGCACCCCCTACAGCCCATGTGGCCCCCCGGGACAGGTGGCCCCACCCGGTGGACCCCCGGGACCCTTCCGGTGGTCCCGGTACAATACCGATAACCCCGAAACTTGTCCCGATGCCCGAAATAGCACTTCCTATATATAATTCTTTACCTCCGGACCATTCCGGAACTCCTCGTGACGTCCGGGATCTCATCCGGGACTCCGAACAACATTCGGGTTTCTGCATATACATATCTTCATAACCCTAGCGTCACCGAACCTTAAGTGTGTAGACCCTACGGGTTCGGGAGACAAGCAGACATGACCGAGACGACTCTCCGGTCAATAACCAACAGCGGGATCTGGATACCCATGTTGGCTCCCACATGCTCCACGATGATCTCATCGAATGAACCACGATGTCGAGGATTCAATCAATCCCGTACGCTATTCCCTTTGTCTATCGATATGTTACTTGCCCGAGATTCGATCGTCGGTATCCCAATACCTTGTTCAATCTCGTTACCGGCAAGTCACTTTACTCGTACCGTAATGCATGATCCCGTGACCAGACACTTGGTCACTCTGAGCTCATTATGATGATGCATTACCGAGTGGGCCCAGTGATACCTCTCCGTCATACGGAGTGACAAATCCCAGTCTTGATCCATGTCACCCAACAGACACTTTCGGAGATACCCGTAGTCTACCTTTATAGTCACCCAGTTACGTTGTGACGTTTGGCATACCCAAAGCACTCCTACGGTATCCGGGAGTTACACGATCTCATGGTCTAAGGAAAAGATACTTTGACATTGCAAAACTCTAGCAAACGAACTACACGATCTTGTGCTATGTTTAGGATTGGGTCTTGTCCATCACATCATTCTCCTAATGATGTGATCTCGTTATCAATGACATCCAGTGTCCATAGTCAGGAAACCATGACTATCTGTTGATCAACGAGCTAGTCTACTAGAGGCTTACTAGGGACATGTTGATGTCTATTATTCACACATGTATTACGATTTCCAGATAACACAATTATAGCATGAATAAAGACAATTATCATGAACAAGGAAATATAATAATGATGCTTTTATTATTGCCTCTAGGGCATATTTCCAACAGTCTCCCACTTGCACTAGAGTCAATAATCTAGTTACATTGTGATGAATTGAACACCCATGGAATTCTGGTGTTGATCATGTTTTGCTCTAGGGAGAGGTTTAGTCAACGGATCTGCTACATTCAGGTCCGTATGTACTTTACAAATCTCTATGTCTCCATCTTGAACATTTTCACGAATGGAGTTGAAGCGACGCTTGATGTGCCTTGTCTTCTTGTGAAACCTGGGCTCCTTGGCAAGTGCAATAGCTCCAGTGTTGTCACAGAAGAGCTTGATCGGCCCCGACGCATTGGGTATGACTCCTAGGTCGGTGATGAACTCCTTCACCCATATTGCTTCATGTGCTGCCTCCGAGGCTGCCATGTACTCCGCTTCACATGTAGATCCCGCCACAACGCTTTGCTTGCAACTGCACCAGCTCACTGCCCCACCATTCAAAATATACACGTATCCGGTTTGTGACTTAGAGTCATCCAGATCTGTGTCGAAGCTAGCGTCGACGTAACCCTTTACAACGAGCTCTTCGTCACCTCCATAAACGAGAAACATTTCCTTAGTCCTTTTCAGGTACTTCAGGATATTCTTGACCGCTGTCCAGTGTTCCTTGCCGGGATTACTTTGGTACCTTCCTACCAAACTTACGGCAAGGTTTACATCAGGTCTGGTACACAGCATGTAATAGAACCTATGGCTGAGGCATAGGGGATGACGCTCATCTCTTCTATATCTTCTGCCGTGGTCGGACATTGAGCTGAGCTCAATTTCATACCTTGTAACACAGGCAAGAACCCTTTCTTGGATTGATCCATATTGAACTTCTTCAATATCTTATCAAGGTATGTGCTTTGTGAAAGACCTATGAGGCGTCTTGATCTATCTCTATAGATTTTGATGCCTAATATATAAGCAGCTTCTCCAAGGTCCTTCATTGAAAAACTTTTATTCAAGTAGGCCTTGATGCTGTCCAAGAGTTCTATATCATTTCCCATCAAGAGTATGTCATCTACATATAATATGAGAAATGCTACAGAGCTCCCACTCACTTTCTTGTAAACGCAGGCTTCTCCATAAGTCTGTGTAAACCCAAACGCTTTGATCATCTCATCAAAGCGAATGTTCCAACTCCGAGATGCTTGCACCAGCCCATAAATCGAGCGTTGGAGCTTGCACATTTTGTCAGCATTCTTAGGATCGACAAAACCTTCCGGCTGCATCATATACAATTCTTCCTTAAGGAAACCATTAAGGAATGCCGTTTTGACGTCCATTTGCCATATTTCGTAATCATAGAATGCGGCAATTGCTAACATGATTCGGACGGACTTCAGCTTCGCTACCGGTGAGAAAGTCTCATCGTAGTCAACCCCTTGAACTTGTCGATAACCCTTAGCGACAAGCCGAGCTTTATAGATGGTCACATTACCATCCGCGTCTGTCTTCTTCTTAAAGATCCATTTATTTTCTATGGCTCGCCGTTCAACGGGCAAGTCAGTCAAAGTCCATACTTCGTTTTCATACATGGATCCTATCTCGGATTTCATGGCTTCTAGCCATTTGTCGGAATCCGGGCCCGCCATCGCTTCTTCATAGTTCGAAGGTTCACCGTTGTCTAACAACATGATTTCCAAGACAGGGTTGCCGTACCACTCTGGTGCGGAACGTGTCCTTGTGTCCACTAGTAGGACTCCTCCCCCTTGGAAACCCTAGGCGCATGGGCCTTGTGGGGCTGGTGCCCTTGGCCCAAGCAGGCCAAGGCGCACCCCCTACAGCCCATGTGGCCCCCGGGGATGGGTGGCCCCACCCGGTGGGCCCCCGGGACCCCTCCGGTGGTCCCGGTACAATACCGATAACCCCGAAACTTGTCCCGATGCCCGAAACAGGACTTCCCATATATAAATCTTTACCTCCGGACCATTCCGGAACTCCTCGTGACGTCCGGGATCTCATACGGGACTCCGAACAACATTCGGGTTACTGCATATACATATCCCTACAACCCTAGCGTAACCGAACCTTAAGTGTGTAGACCCTACGGGTTCGGGAGACAAGCAGACATGACCGAGACGACTCTCTGGTCAATAACCAACAGCGGGATCTGGATACCCATGTTGGCTCCCACATGCTCCACGATGATCTCATCGGATGAACCATGATGTCGAGGATTCTATCAACCCCGTACGCTATTCCCTTTGTCTATCGATATGTTACTTGCCCGAGATTCGATCGTCGGTATCCCAATACCTCGTTCAATCTCGTTACCGGCAAGTCACTTTACTCGTACCGTAATGCATGATCCCGTGACCAGACACTTGGTCACTCTGAGCTCATTATGATGATGCATTACCGAGTGGGCCCAGTGATACCTCTCCGTCATACGGAGTGACAAATCCCAGTCTTGATCCATGTCACCCAACAAACACTTTCGGAGATACCCGTAGTCTACCTTTATAGTCACCCAGTTACGTTGTGACGTTTGGCATACCCAAAGCACTCCTACGGTATCCGGGAGTTACACGATCTCATGGTCTAAGGAAAAGATACTTGACATTGGAAAACTCTAGCAAACGAACTATACGATCTTGTGCTATGTTTAGGATTGGGTCTTGTCCATCACATCATTCTCCCAATGATGTGATCTCGTTATCAATGACATCCAGTGTCCATAGTCAGGAAACCATGACTATCTGTTGATCAACGAGCTAGTCAACTAGAGGCTCACTAGGGACATGTTGGTGTCTGTTATTCACACATGTATTACGATTTCCGGATAACACAATTATAGCATGAATAAAGACAATTATCATGAACAAGGAAATATAATAATAATGCTTTTATTATTGCCTCTAGGGCATATTTCCAACACTATGTACCTAGGGTAGGGTCATGGATCTGATCAAGATACCCTTCCCAAGGACTCCTCTGAAAGAACCAGAAGCAGTCGAAGAAAAATCATCGTCCACTCGACCATGGAGCTATGTTCCACTCGACAGTCTCAAAGGCACTCGACCATACGAACAACCACTCGACTACCAGAAGATTGAGAGCCACTCACTCTGCAACGGTCGGGATTTAAGTCATAGCTTTAATGGTCATTTATGTACTTTTATTACAGGCGTTACCAGTAACGCCTCTACCTTTATGTACTTTAAACCCTTTGTAACTGAGGGCCGGAGGGGTCTGGCGAACTCTATATAAGCCACCCCCCTCCTCAGTGACAAGGGTTCGCATCCCCTGTAACTCACATGCATATAATCCTGTCGACCGCCTCCGGGCTCCGAGATGTAGGGCTGTTATTTCCTCCGAGAAGGGCCTGAACTCGTAAACTAGCGTGTACAACTCCTCCATAGCTAAGATCTTGCCTCTACATACCTACCCTCTATTCTACTATCAGACTTAGAACCACGACAGGCGGTACGTGAACTGCCGCGTGGCCGCCATGCACCGCCTCCATCTGGTCCTACCGCGGCCGGTGTGCGGCCTCTCCATGCCGCTGCCCGGCGACGACGGCGAGGGGAAGCAGCCGCACACGGTGGTCCGCAGCTTGTGGCGCAGCCAAGGCGGCGAGTAGGGCGACAAGGCCTCCGCGTCCATGAAGGCTGCCTTGGTACCTTGTGCTTGCTCGAGCCGTGCGGTTAGATAGACTTGGCCGGGGAACTCAGGAGCAAACCGTTGGGACGGGAGGTGGAGTGGACAATGGTCAATGGGCAACGGTGGGTACTGTCACGTTCACAGAGACAGCTGACCAGCTGGACCGGGTATTGTAACGAAGATGCTGAATGGAGCTCCGCCTCCATGGAAAAGAATTTCAAATGATCAAAATTCATTTTTCTGGTACATGCACTAAATCCATGATTTTATTTTATTGCACATCCCAAGATATTTCAGCCTGAAATTTTACATGCGCACGCATCACATCCTTTTGTATACTTGTACAATTTCTTTCAGATTTTTTTGAAACTGAGAAATTTGAATTTTCAAATTTTTGGCCACCATGTAGGCCGAGCTCCAAACCGCCCTACTCGGGTAGTAAAGGCAACTCCACCGCTGTGCACCAAATCGTCCACGGAGTGGTTTGGACGTCCGAAATCTCACAAACCGAGAGCAAAACTGGGGAAGGTTTACGGAAGTCCGGACCTCCACCACATAGGCGTCTGACACCCTTAGCCCACAGAAACACTCGTCATGCGCTTTGCTACAACCTTCACTATGCTTCATGTCGGTCCAGAGCGGACTTGACCGGACATGACGACTTTCTATTGCATTCAAGCGGACTAACGGTATGTCCGCTTGCCCCACATTTACATCCGTGTGGTGATCAAGAAGCCAACTCCTAGCTCCTGCATTTAAGTCATCGCTCGCTCCGCCTTCCCCGACTCTAGTTATTTAAAGATGGGCAGTCACAATAGAAAACCCTACCACTTTGAGCCCCATCTCCCTCTGTTCGAGCCACTGCCACTGGTGCACGACCCCTTCCCTTCTTCCTTCGTTGACCACCAATGCAATGGGTGAGTTGTGGGTGGTGGAAGAGCCTATAGCCACGGCGCCGAAATCACGACCGAGGTGCACAATTGGGAAGCCCAGCGCACGGCTCACATTTCGGTGTGACAACCTCGAGGAGGACATGACGATGGAAGAGGAGCAGGCTCCCGCGCCAATGGTCGAGCGCAGACGCACTACCACCACGTCATGGTGGAGCAGGAGTAGCATGTGCCGCAGGTGCCCGCATTCTGGATGTTGCGGAAGGACCATCGGTGCAACCCGCAGCTCCTCTTGGAGCACCGTGTGGCAGAGGACCAGATCAAGGGCGAGCAGACGTCCGATCAGTCCGTTGTGGCCGTGGTGGCGGCGATTTCTGGGCTTGAGCGGATGAGCAACGGGCGGTGCTCAATTCCATCCAGCACACCTACACCTTCTGCCGCAAGCTATGGCAGCTCCGCGTCAATGAGGCGGGGCACAACCACCACTTCAATGAGATCATGAAGGAGGCATAGGCGGTGGCAGACGCGGCCAATGGCAGCATTGGCGGGTCAACATTGTTCGCATCGTAGCGAGATGACGACGAGGCCAGACCGTCTGGCTCGATCATCGACTAAGGTCGAATTCTTTTGCTATGAAAAAAACCAAATATTAATGAAAACCGGTGCCCTGCTTTTAAATTTGGTGCATTGAGTTGGATGGCCGCACCCAACCGGATCGTGTCCGTCGACATTTGGTGTCATCGGTTTGATTATTGTCCTATAAAAGTATCTACTATATACTACAGCCGGACCCCGAGCATATGGGGTATCTACAACGGGTTACGAAGAGTAGCTCAGACCTTCCTTCGTTCAGTACACTTTTAGTAGGACTAGTTTTGCTGCCAGGCTTTTCATTTTGTTAACCAAAAAGTCATCGGCCGTCGTCAACCATCTGATGCTATTTTTTCTCTCATTCGAGGTTAACATCTGATGCTCACGCGGACGTACGCTATGGCTCCACTAGGTACCGTGTTCTTATCAGACACAAGAGCTCAGAAGAGAGCAGGAGATTAAGCACACGGACCGAAAGGAAGGGGGAAAAGGGCCTCCGTGTTTTTTGTATTGGCAGAAATGCAGAACCAATTGACGGATGTGAACGGGGAAATATCTGGTACTCACATCCTTAGGGTGCTCCCGGTGCTCCAAATTCGGTAGCACATTTTAAAATGTTTAAAAAATTCTGGAAAAAAATCCAGCACATTGACACACCATCAATGTATGTTGTTAAAAAAAGCAAAGCAAATCAAAGCAAATCAACATTTGTGTCCCACTGGCAATATTGTTCCTAGCTGAATCTGACACATGTAACGAACTGCAAACACTCACTTTTATCTGTTTAGCGCCGTAACTTGAAACACAAGCTGTAATAACAGCATAATTTTTCGAACATTTAAAAATGTGCTACTGAGTTTTGGAATACCGGGAGCATTCTAGGGATGGGAGTACCAGATATTTTCCTGGATGTGAACACGGGCCGTATCGGATGCTACGGTGGCCCCCGGCCAAGGTGACGGTCTCGTACGGCCCGCACTGACGAATGGACGGAGAAGATTCGAGGCCACGATCCACGCCTGCGTGCATTTCGTTCCGGTGACGGCGACGGCGACTACGTTTCTGCTGCGCAAGTGAGTGCTCGGTCGAAAAACGGAGCAGAAAAATTGTCCTGCCTCCGTCTCCGTGCAAGCACAGTTGGTTTGGTTTGGCTTTGTACTCGTGGTGACTCGCCCGCAAAAAAGAGAAAGGATTTGTGGTGACTAGTTTCAACTGATGCCGGGTGGTGGCGCCACGCCAGCATAATGATCAAATATCAATCCATCCACTCATCAACCTATCACATACTAAATCAGCGACAAGTAATATGAAACGAAGGGAGTACTAGCTAAGCTGGTCACATTGGCTAACCTGTCACAAGGCTATCACCGTCACTTCTTTTTTTTGATAAAAAAGGAGCATCGCTCACAATTTCATTTCTGAAATTTCGATCTCAAAAGTTTCATTTCTGAAATTGATAAAACAAATAGCCGATTGTACGATCCTGGTCAAACATCCAGGCCAGGGTTTGGGTTTGGCTGCAGCACAAACTGCTGGCAACCCCAGAACTGAACCACAGCAACCAAATTACCAACAGACAGTCAACTAGCCAACACCACCATCGTTTTTGTGAGTCACGCTGGCAGAGAAGTACGTAAAAGCAGCCACGATAACAAAAGAAAGAAATAAAATACTTCAGAACCTCTCTCCCTGTCGTTTGCAAACGTTCTTAGTTTCAGGAGGGAGTAGCCACACAATCGATGACACATACACACAGGAAGAACAACATAGTGTATATAGCAATGATGCATAAGCACTGAACAGTGAGTCCACTGTAGATTAAATCATGTCCTCTTGCAGGCAAGGCGACCGCATCTGCACGGAGTCCACGCTGCCGAAATCACAACCGCCCGGAGTTGTGAGGACGAGGATGTTCATCCGACTGACTATGGCTCCATCAATTGACTCTGTGCAAGCAAGACAAGAATTAATCAGCTGATGCAGAAGGACTTTCAATACTTTACGTATCAGCAAAATGGAACAGATTATTGGCGGCATAGTATACACACAGGAAGAACAACACATGCAGAAGTAGAACAGCATTGGTGTACCACCCACAATATTGTTTCTCAACTGAATTAGGAACAGATTATAGGGGTTTATAGTAGTATTAAACAGGCAGAAGCAGAACAACATTGGTGTACCACCGGTAATATTGTTTCTCAACCAAATTTGAAGTATGCAACTACTATCTGAAAATGCTCATTTGTCCCACTGGCAATGTTGCTCTGAACTGAATTTGATATGTGTAACTAACTGCAAACATTACTTTTACAGGGAGCTACAGCATATTGTATTACAGGCAGAAGCAGAATAGCATTTGTGTCCCACTGGCAATATTGTTCCTAGCTGAATCTGACACATGTAACGAACTATAAACACTCACTTTTATCTATTTAGCGCCATAACTTGAAACACAAGCTGTAATAACAGTCAGGCAGATGCAACTAAACATAAACAAATGAGCTGAACGAACTTCAATCGTAGTTTTCAGTCTCCAAAGAGAAAACTTCAAACTTACGCCACACAAGGAAAAATAATTAAGGGGGTCTTGGCAGCCACAATCAACAAACTGTGTGCCTTCTACTGTCCTAGAGAGATTAGAGAACAGCTAGTTCACGGTCGGCCGCAGCAGAGCTCCCCAATGGTTGATTTGCACCAGTCATGTTCATCAGTCGTCTTGCGGCCTGAACATGCATGAGGAAGAAAGGGGGGCCACCGCCACCACTCGACTCCACTCACCAAGACTGCCGCCGTGCCCACCGTCGATGACAAGCAGGCCAGCCTTGGAACAACCACAGTCTTCAGCTGCCCACGGCCATGAGAATTAACAAAATTGTCTCTTTTCTTGAAGTCCAGCAAAACACGAACCACCTCCAAAACTTTAACCAAACCTAACCCTTTTCCTCATGTTGACCTTGGCTATGTGAGCACCACATACCTCAGTGTTGGAAAATACTTAGCTTTAAGATTCCAATGTCAACGCCACAAACCATGGCGTTGAGCTATTAGACGTCAATGGCACAGTCCATGGCGTTGACCCCATGAGAGTGGCAAAAATGATGGTGCAATTTTGAGAGAGGGTCAACTCCATGGACTATGCCGTTGACCTCTAAAAGCTCCATGCCACAGACCATGGCGTTGTTCCTAGAAAAATGTCTTTTAGTACCAGTTCGTAAGGACCTTTAGTACCGGTTCAACACGAACCGGGACCAAAGGCCCACCACGTGGCACGAGGCGCGCCGTGGTCTGGGGACCTTTAGTCCCGGTTAGTAAGGATTTTTTTATTTTTATTTCTATATCTATATCTATACCTATACCTACTATTAAAGCAAGGTGATATTCTTAGTTTCGTCCCGCAATTGATTTTTTTTTCTACCATTAATTTTGGTCACGTGCGAGATGGCGAGGTGGTACTAAAGTCACGTACGAGGTGACGAGGTGGTACTAAAGGGCTGATCTCAATTTTAAGTCCGTTGCTTTAAGTCCGTTGATGGGTGCTGGGCCTCCTGCACAAAGAGCAGGTCAACAAGCCACGGACAAAGCGCCTTCCCGGGCCAGGAGTTCGTTTGGGCCGCTGCACTATGCTGGGTATTTCGGCTCAGTACTCCCTTCCTATACGATTGAAAAAAAAGGCAGGTTTCTCAAAAAAAAGAGGCACGTCTTAACCTTGTCCGACTCTGCATCAAAATAACACCAAAAAGGTATACACGGGAACTGAAAAGTGAACACGCTTATAAAAGAGAGGTACAACAGTCCGAAACCTACTTGAGATAAGGTACAGTTGGTGCTACAAATACACCCATGTGTCCACGCTGATTCTCACACAATCCCGTTCTTTGGTTCAATTAACCAGAATCAGTTTCACACGTGCCTTGTGAGCTTCAATTCAAGTAAGCTGTTTGACAAGTCAGGTTTACATCAGGTACTATTCTTATCTGTTTCCATGCATGACAAATTTGCATCCCGTTTTCATTAAATAGAGCCAAAGGCACATACTTGGCAGCAGTATGTTAATTTGACAGAACATATCACATAGGTCAATGACTCTTACGATGAAGATAGCAGAAACTTTACTTTTAGGCAGTCTGTTTCTTCTATGAGAAAGGAAAAGTAAACTAACACAGATATAGTTTGAACTTCTAGCAGCTAGATTCGCCTATAGCCATACCAAATTCTCCCCTTTTTCAGTCTGGGTTGTTTGCTCTGTCTGTGCGCGCTTCTCAACTCACCTGTATGCCCCTACACCCTGATCAGAACATGTGCAACAGATCATTGGTCAATGATACTGAAAGTAACAATTCAGACTTGTAGGACATTCTATTTCTGCTATGAAAAAGGGAGTGCAAACAATATCAATACAGTCTGAACAGCCTCAAAGATTTCCCCAGAAGAAATATATAATTCCTTTGTTTGCATTGCACTTGCTAATGTCAGTGTTGTTTGAAGAATAAATAAATAATAATTACTTATAATTGAAAAATCTCATGCAGGCAGGCATTTTTGACAATCTCCAGTAATGGATGCTAAGGAACAAAGAAGAAAAAGAGACAGAGAGCGTTATGCACAGATGACCGATGAAAAGAGGCAGGAGCAACTCAAAAAACGCCGTGAAGCCTATCAAAAACAGAAAGAAAAAATAGCAGAGCACAATGCACAGATGACCGATGAAAAAAAACAGGAAAAACTCAAAAAGCGCCGTGAAGCCTATCAACAAAAGAAAGAAAAAATATGCGCCCAACAAAGGCAGATATATGCAAATATGGAGCCAGCACAAAAGAAAGCTAGAATAGAAAATATAAATGAGTTGAAGCGCAACACAGCAAGCAAAGACTCAATTGCAATGGAGAACCCTGCATATATTGCAACCGAACAGGAAGTTAGTACTTCTAACTTTCCTGTAAAACACAAAAAACATGTGACGCCAGGAGAAAGACAAGCATTGCTACACCGTCGTAACGAAGAATTCATGACAAGGCGGCCGAAAACTGCTTCTGAAGACGCTTCCATGACGGAAACCGGCAACGATGACACAGAACCTCTACAGCAACCAGAAGTCATGATTTACGGTAATACTCTAAATTTTATACAATAGACTGTCATTCAAAATAGATATACACATGTCTGGACAACTAATCATCTTTTCTGGACAGACATCCCCTCATCAATGTTTCCAAGCATCAAAGAAGTGGATGCCCCAACACAAACATCTAATGTAGCTTCGTGGGACGACATTCCCTCTTCAATGTTGCCAACAATCAAAGAAGTAAATGCACGAATACAATCATTATATAATGATGATCACGGTAAGATTACCAATATCATATATACTATTATCCAATACAAAGATTATATGTATGTGTGTGTATGACAATAAAAAATTACTACACAGGTAATGATGAAGTAATATGTGAGAGAAATGCAATCATCAAAGTGGTAGATGCACCAACACAATCAATTTACAATGAGGATCACGGTAATGATAAAGTCATATTTGAAGAAGACACAAACGAGTACGAATACATGTTTTCGGGTCAAGGTATGCTCAGTACAATTTAAATATATTTGCATCTTATATTGACCCTATACTAATTTTTTGATGCTACAAAACAAACTAGAATGGGAAAGAGAAGTGGAAATCGAAATCACAGAAGATGATGAATTTCACAACTCCGACCCGTATGATTTCGTCTATAGCAACATACCGAAGAACACACATGTGCTCAAAACGGTACCAAATTGCAGCTTCTGCCATGCAACAAAATTCAAGAATGAAACTAAGGGGCTATGCTGCAGAAAAGGAAAGATAAGACTAGCCAATCCAGATACACCACCTGAGCTCAAGAGACTTTGGACAAGCAACGACTCTGATGCAAGACATTTTCGGAACAATATAAGATTTTTCAATGGACACTTCTCGTTTACTACTTTATACTGCAACCTTGATAAAGAAACAACCGACATACGAACATCTGGTATATACACGTTTCGAGCACATGGTCAAATCTACCATAATATACACTCATTCGGTAACAGTCACTCAGATCCAAAGCATCTGGAGCTATACTTCTACGATGATGATCCAAGCTTGGAGCATCGGTACCGCCGTTGCCGCGAGGAAATGTACGAGCAAGACAAGCAGGTGATTCGAATAATAACCGACATTCTACGCGATAACCCATACTCTCAACAGTTTAGGAGTTTGGGACAAGCCCAGAACCTTGAGGACTACAGACTCATATTGAACCTTGACCAAAGATTGGACCAGAGAACTTACAATGCACCAATCAATTCAGAGGTAGCTGCAGTGTGGATTGAAGGAAATGAAAGAAGAGATACTTATGACAAGAGTGTAATACTACATGGGAACAACAACGAAATAGAGCACATTCGATCATATTATGGGTGTTATGATCCATTGTCGTACCCTTTGTTCTTTCCAAGAGCTGAGCTGGGTTGGCATAGGAAAATCCCAAAGAAGGATACACGAGAGGAAGGTATTGATGCTGATGATATCAATGATGATGATGAACCAGGTAAATTTTCAGACATTGTTCTATCCAAAATTAAATTTACATATACCAAACATTCCTACATATATGTTTTCATTATTTGCACAGATTCAGTCAATGGCCTGTGGGTAACGATGAAAGAATACTATTGCTATAAATTGCATACACGGCCAAACATATTCAACCCAATATTGCATGGCGGACGACTTTTCCAGCAGTTTGCTGTAGATACATACATCAAGATTGAAAGCTCTAGACTAGATTACATCTGGCATCATCAAAAGGAAATAAGGGCAGATCTATATCAAGGCCTTCTAGACAGCATTCAAGCTGGAGAAGAAAAGGGAAACGCAGTCGGAAAACAGAGGGTACTTGCATCATCATTTATTGGAGGACCACGCGATAAACTTCGCCGGTATCTAGATGCTATGGCTTTGGTTAGAAAATATGGAAAGCCAGACATATTCCTCACAATGACCTGCAACCCCAATTGGGACGAGATCACACGTGAACTACAATCCGGGCAAACACCACAAGATCGCCCAGATATTGTAGTTCGTGTTTTCAGGGCGAAGCTAGAAGAAATGAAGAAGCAACTATTTCAGAAGGCCATTCTCGGAAAGGTTAAGGCATATACATATGTTGTAGAATTCCAAAAGAGGGGATTGCCACATGCTCACTTTTTGCTGATCATGACCGGAAAATATAAGTACACATGTCCAGAACAGTATGACAGAATCATCTCCGCTGAGCTCCCTAACAAGCACAAGTACCCAGAACTCTACAAAATGGTAATCAAACATATGATGCATGGTCCTTGTGGTGCATTGAATAAATTATGTCCATGCACAAAGAATCGTTCGTCATGCAAGAACAATTATCCAAGGCCATTTAACTACGATTCAAGGCAAGGACTCCTACCCAATATATAGGAGACGCAATGACGGTCGGACTGAAACGGTCCGAAATTGCAAACTGGATAACAGGTGGGTGGTTCCTTACAACCCTTATCTATTAAGGATGTTCAACTGCCACATAAATGTTGAGATATGCTCAAGCATTAAAGCCGTTAAGTACCTATTCAAGTACATCTACAAGGGTCATGATCGAGCATCTGTATCTGTAACTGACAAAGCAAATGAAGCCGAAATCGACGAGATTCAACAATACCGAGACGCACGCTGGGTGACGCCACCAGAAGCACTGTGGAGAATATATGGCTTCGAACTAAGCAAAATGCACCCGCCAGTCTTGCAACTACAGCTGCATCTCCCAAATATGCACATGGTTTCATATCATGGCAAAGAAAAAATAAAGAATGTTATCGACCGTGAAGGCACAGATATATCAATGTTGACAGCGTACTTTCATGGAAACAGCTTACATGAGAAAGCACGAGGCATACTATACAGAGACTTCCCGGAATATTATACTTGGCAAACACGCGGGAAGTTTTGGCAAGAGAGAAAACGGGCCGCTCTGTTCCAGGTTGGCAGAATCGTCTCAGCACACCCGGCTGAAGGAGAACGATACTATCTTCGAGTTCTCCTAAACCATGTGACAGGCGCCACCAGCTACGAAGACCTAAGAACAGTTGAAGGACAACTAATGCCAACCTTCCATGAAGCTGCAGAAAAATGGGGGCTCATTGAGGCAGACAACACATTGGATGATTGCATGACAGAAGCGGAGTTGTTTCGAATGCCATCATCGCTACGAAGGCTATTCGCGACAATCCTGGTGTTTTGCGAGCCTAGCAACGTCCGTAGCCTCTGGAACAAACACCTCGAGTCAATGTCAGAAGACTACAACAGAAACTGCAAATGCAAGCACACGGTCGAACAGATGGTGCTTAGAAATATCAGAGACATGTTGCACTCAATGGGAAAAGACATAAAATCATTTCCTCTTCCAGAGATCGAGAAACAACATGAGACGGCTGACGACGTACCTAGGGAGATCATCGAGGAGACCTCAATCGAGGTGGACCCGGAGGACGCAACTTTACATAGAAACCTAAACAACGAGCAGAGAAAGGCCTATGATGAAATCTTACACGCAATTGACCGCCAAAGAGGAGGCTTATTCTTTGTCGATGGACCGGGAGGCACAGGAAAAACTTTTCTTTACAGGGCACTCTTGGCCACAATACGCGGACAAGGCAAGATTGCTGTGGCGACGGCCACTTCCGGTGTTGCTGCTTCCATAATGCCCGGAGGGAGGACCGCACACTCGAGGTTCAAGATTCCACTAAAAGTAGATGATGGAGCTATTTGTGGATTCACAAAACAAAGTGGGACAGCCAAGCTACTCCAAGCAGCATCACTAATAATCTGGGATGAAGCATCTATGACTAAGAGGCAGACAGTGGAGGCGCTAAACAAAAGCATGCGGGACATAATGGACAGACCAGATCTTCCATTCGGTGGAAAAACAGTCGTATTTGGAGGAGACTTTAGGCAAGTGCTCCCCGTTGTTCGAAAGGGAACAAGAGCCCAGATAGTAGATGCATCACTATGCAGGTCCGAGCTCTGGAATTCCATGCGTCAATTGAAGCTTGTGCACAACATGAGGGCTCAAAATGACAAGTGGTTCGCAGAATACCTACTACGCATTGGAAACGGAACCGAGGAGACAAATGATGATAGTGAAATACTTCTACCTGCAAGTATATGCGTGCCAAATAAGACGGATGATAATGGCCTGGATAGACTCATCGACAGTGTCTACGAAACGGACAATGCTTCCCTAAAAGATCCAAAATACATCACGTCAAGAGCAATTTTATCCACAAGGAACGACTCTGTAGACAGAATAAACCTAAAAATGATTGATCGCTTCAAAGGAGAGGAGATGGTGTACCACAGCTTCGACTCTGTAGAAGACGACCCACATAACTACTATCCACCAGAATTCCTAAACACCCTCACCCCAAATGGACTGCCTCCACATATGCTAAAGCTGAAAATAAATTGTCCAATCATACTACTGAGGAATATTGACCCCGCTAATGGACTCTGCAACGGCACAAGATTGGTCGTGCGTGGATTCCAGAAAAATGCAATTGATGCAGAGATTGTAGTAGGGCAGCACTCTGGAATGCGAGTTTTCTTGCCACGGATACCATTATGCCCATCTGACGACGACATGTTCCCGTTCAATTTCAAGAGGAAACAATTTCCAGTGAGACTAAGTTTTGCAATGACAATAAACAAATCGCAAGGTCAGACAATACCAAATGTCGGTGTCTACCTGCCTGAACCGGTTTTCTCACATGGTCAACTATATGTCGCTCTTTCTAGAGCGACCTCGACATCAAACATAAAAGTATTAACAGCAACACATGATGAGAACAAGGGGACGGATAAGAAGATCAGTGCAGGAGACACAGACACAAAGGAGAACAAAACGAAGGAGAAGAAGACGGGAAATAATAAGAAGATCGGTACAAAAGGCACAAATACAAAGAAGGACAAAAAGAGGAATAATCAAACAATTAGTACAAACGGGGCATACACAAAAAATATTGTCTACACAGAAGTCCTCACCAAATAGGTAATGCAACCTTTGAAATCTTTTTTCAAAATTTGTAAGTTCATTTACTAACAACTTACGCATTTAAGTTTCACATTACATTGCTAATTTTCTAACCTTACATTCATTATTTCAATTCTACAGAACCATTGATTCTACATAAGAATCCAAAAGTCAACTTCGGAGTTAGAATTTGAAACTACTTCAGCATCTTCAAGGAGCATATCTTCATGTCTGGAACCACTCACTCATTCATAGTTATTTCTTTATGATGTGTCCAATTACTACATGGATTAAATTTTGATCACATTGATGATCTCCATTATGATTGTGCAAACTATGTGTGCAAATTTAGCACCTCTGAGCATGTATACTTGCATTTGCAACTTGCAGTCCTTTTTTCATACTATATTGTGGCTCTGGATTGCTGTATCAACCAGACTGATTTGAACCTACTATGTGAAGACGAGGCTGATGCTTTTGGTTTGCTACTAACATTGGTTTAAAATTTGTTCAAATACTACACGGTGTTATTCAGACCTAGAGCATACAAAGAAGTTAGTGTGCTTGAAACAGGCAGACGGGCCTGCAGAAACTGGTGGCAGAGAAATGTGTACCTCCTTGAGATGTAGCCTCTTAGAAATTAGTATTGTATAGTAAGCACAAACTGGAACTGCACCAAGCGATTGATTTTGGCTCATTGAAGAAGATGCTCAGCAGGCATTTGGAGCAGAGACCTGCAGATTTGGAGCAGAGACAGTTGAACTATCATCGATTGAGGTGAGGTTCCCACTAAATCTACCAACTGAGACCAAATCGGTTATAAAACACTAAATTAGATCCATGATGTAATTAATTAATCTCCATTGCAATCAGAATGGGGAAGAGAAGAGAGAAGAGGGTAAATTGCAGGAATTACCTTTGCAATATTGGAGGCCACGTCACGGAAGCAAGGGGAGGCGGAGGGTAGACAGGCGCGACGGAGAATGGTGAGGCCAGCGGCAGCTGTCTGGAGGCTCGCCGGGACGGCGGCAAGGTGGCGGCGTTGGTGTGAAGGGGCAGGCGGCGCACACGCGAGGTCGGCGTGGAGGACGCGCACTACAGAGAACTGGGAGGAGAGGAGGTCGGCAGGAGGGAAGCGAGCGGCGTCGTGGTAGTCGCGCCGCTGTGCGACAGCAGGAGGACGGCGAGCTGAGGCAGATGAGAATAAGTCCGCCGCGTGCAGGAGGCTCTCAGGCAGATCGGGGAGGCAGAAGAGTGCCATTACTAGGGAAAGAGCAATGGAAGAGGCTGGCGTTGAGAGTGTGCCGACTACGTATAGTGGGCTTAGATAAAGATGGGCCGGGGCTGCCTCTTCAGTGTGTTTCTCTTTTTAGTTTTTTTCCCTATTTTATCGTTACTCACACAAAAACAATTTTAGTTTCAGCATATAGATTTTTTTCTGACTAGGATTTAACAGAGGTTCAAATATTTCGAAGTTTTACAAACTTTCATGAAAACTGAGTTGGAATTATTACAATATCTCATCATCATAAGTTGTTATTAAATCTTATTATTCTCATCTGTTTCTTGAGAAATATTCACAACTTCTTTTGAGAGTGTGTGTGTTATGTATACCAAGTCCTTATGTTTCGTCCAAGCCCAAACGGTGCAAATTGTCAGTCGTAGTAAAATAAATGGATTTAAAAATATTAAAATTTGAAATAATATTTCTGAAAATGAAAAAGTAGTGTTATTCTAAACTTTTAAAAAATTGAAAGACCATTCCATACACCACTACATGTCACCGGATGAAAGTGTGGACCTGAAATACATCCCGACAAACGATGTTAGGGAGGCTTTTACTGAAAAGTGATACTTAAGGATACATGTTTACTGACACTCGTCAAAATTGAATATAAAAATTGTTGCAGAACGACACAAGGACTGGGTTTTACTAATTTTATCGCCCGTTGCAACGCACGGGCATTTGTACTAGTTTGAAATAAAGCAAAAACAGCCCGCCTACTAGGCCGGCATGGCCTGCATACGACTAGAAACCCAATTTCTAGTTGGGCCAGGATGCAGACCCGTACGGCCCAGTAGGCTCCACAGTTCAGAAGACTTGCAATAGGCCCACAAAGGTTTGCTTACAGAGGAGCTCGACACGGTAGCCGCGGCGGGGCTTATAAACCGGTGCGAGCTCCTCTCAACTAGCGAGGTGGGACTAAACATTGTGCACTGCGGGTGGCAGCGCACCACCTTTAGTACCGGTTGGTGGCTTCAACCGGTACTAAAGGGGGGGGGTCTTTAGTACCGGTTGAAGCCACCAACCCATACTAAAGGTACCACCTTTAGTACGGGTTGGTTACTCCAACCGGTACTAAAGACCCCCCCCCCCCTTAGTACCGTTTGAAGCCACCAACCCATACTAAAGACCACCACCTCTTTAGTACCGGTTCGTGGCACGAACCGATACTAAAGGTTCGCCATGAACCGGTACTAATGAGCGCCGCCCGTCTAGCCGTTGGAACCAGTACTAATGGTCACATTAGTGTCGGTTTAATTACAAACCGTGACTAATGAGTTTCACATTAGACCCTTTTTCTACTAGTGTACACATGTGTGACACCCATTTCGATCACGGAACACTAACTTTCTCCAACGCCGAGCACTGACATAGCCACACAGACAAGTTCAATGCATGAGAGATTGGCATTAACTAAAAGGGTTAGATTAGGTATAAGTTTGGGAGGTGGGACATTTTTGGCTAAACTTTGAAAAGAGGGTTCATTTTGCCATATCTCACCCTGCGGCCAGTGTCGCTGGCGCCCCGCCTCACCCTACCCCAACTGTTGTTGCCCCGGCCATCCCTTTAAGTCCTCCCTTTTTTGTTTTCTTTTACATTGTCTATACTCGAGCGCTCCCGTGCGTGCCGCTCCTGCGGGCGGCTCGGGAGCAAACCCTATCCGTCGCCAGCACCCCACCCACCGTTTGTTCATCCTCTGTTGGCGGCAGTTGTCAGGCAAAGCCTG
>NC_041392.1:710708749-710710933 GCF_002162155.2 Triticum dicoccoides
TTCCTCGAGGCGGCTCAGCTAGTCTGCCAGGCAGTGCACAGAGGCACAGCAGCGCAGGGGCTCCACAATGCGTGATTCTGGCGCGCAAGAAGCGCGTTGGCCAAGAGGACTCCAGCCCACGCAGATCTGGCACATTGGGGGCTTGCAGTGATCGCGCCCGATGGTTTGCTACAGGTGTGTCGTGAGGGGCCAGAGATGAGCTGGTCCGGCGGCTCCTCTGGATGGCGGCCTTCAACTCTGGCTGGTGTGGCGGTCGCTCGCAGATCCTGCTCGCTGGTGACCCAAAGGTTTCAACGGACAGCGGTGGATCTGGGGTGCACGGTCCAGTGGAGGTACCTGTTGGCCTCGGCCAGCTACATGGGAGTGGTTGCTCCGGCTGGAAGCCAGGCCGGTGATCGCCAGCCGGCGACGCGGTGCCCCTGGGCATTGTCATCCTCCTTGGAGGCGTCGTGGGGATCTAAACAACCTCTACTCCCGGATCAAGATCTTGAGGTGAAAACCAAGACCCTGTTGTAGGGTCGGGCGGTATCGTCGTCTTCAACGTCGTTTCCTCTCTTTAGGGCGCCGTCTTGAAGATTTTGATCCCATTGGTGCTTCCTGTGGTTGGACGTTCACGATGGCTTTTGTGGTAACGATGAAAAGAGGGTGAGTGAGGTCGGAGGCGTGGCATTGGTCGAGGTAGTCAGCTCTTCTCCGGCGTGTCTGTGGGATTGCCTTGGTTGTTTGTTGTTGTGAAGTCAAAGCTGCGGTGGCAAGGCCCTGGTGGTGTACGATGACGCACAACAGGTGGTCCGTTCGGCGATCCTCCGCGACACCAACCTTGCCTAGTTCTTGGTAGTTCTCCGTCAAATTCACAACTGCGTTGCCTTGTCGGGGCGGACGGCGTTCTACCTTGTGAGTGTAGTGTGGTTGTGCAGCCAACAGGGCTGCTGTTTTTCTTTTTCTTTGATACTCAGATCTTCACCATGTTGTTTCTTCCATTGTTTGCTGGTACATCTGAATCTCGGCCCTATGTCTCTTCCTTGCCCGTGCCTCACCGCCACCAGAGTCATCTCCGACTTGTCTGAATCTCGGCCATGGCAGGACATGGCGTCGCCGGTTTCAGCTTAATGTGCCTGCTTCTCCTTGCTTTTTTGCCCGCCCCTGAGTCGCAGGCCTCGTTGCCCGATTTAGCGTCGGCTTTGATTGTTGGGGTGGATATGGGAGAGATGAAACGAAGGCGGCAATTGTTGTGGAGATGGGAGAAGATAACGAGACGTCATGGTTTTACTGGTAAGTTCATGGGGCGGCCCCAACGACATGCACAACACAAAGATTAATACTTATATTTGGCATGCATTGGCATGACAGACTCATGAAGAGGCGGGTGAAATGTTCCAACTATCTTTAAAAGGAAAGGAAAAACAGCACCCCGCCTATAATGGATCTTATGAGGCTGATTCAAATCAAACAGCTTTTGAGAACAAGATACATGAGCAGTGAGTTGGGCTCTTATTTGTGACTGTATAAGTTAATCATATTTATTTTGAAACAACATTGAAGATAAAATCATATATGCGAACATGGCTAAAAGAAGACTTTTCCTGCCTCGTTGCTTATTATTTATTAAGAAATAGACACAAGTGTAGCCGTGCTTGAATGGAATGAATTATCGTTAGGTGAGTGAAATACTCAAAAGGAAAAACTGGATCTATCAATCCTTCTATACCTTGACCATGAAATATTCCTTGAAAATAATTGTTGATTTCATGAGGCCTAACATAATAATGGACGCATAAGCTATGTGGAAGATCTTTTCTCCTGTCTGATTCCCTAAAAATGACAATTTGAACAAACACAAAAAACAAGACAGCGAATTGCAATTATGTACCTAGCACAAGATAAATAACCCCTACTAAGAGCATCTCCAATAGATGGTCCAAATGTAAAAAATAACTAACTTTTGGACCGTCTGGGACAAAAAACACTGCTCCAACAGACGGTCCATATGCAAAAAAAAATTGGAACGCGGCCTCCTCGTGATGTAAAATGCAACACCTCGCGATGCAAATATACATCACGAGATGTATCTGGTCCAAAACCAGCCGCCGCCCGCGAACGCCCAACCATCACTTCATTTCCGTTCTCGCCCGCCCGCCCGCGACCTCCCGCCCGTCTGCCGCCGCCCCGCCGCCTCCACACCCC
>NC_041392.1:710711426-710725522 GCF_002162155.2 Triticum dicoccoides
CAGCTCCGCCCCGCAGCCCGCCGCCCCGCAGATCCGCCCCGCCCGGCTCCATTCGTCATCGCCCCGCCCGCCACCGCCGCCCCGCAGCACCGCCCCGGCCGCACGCCGCTCCCGATGGCGCCAAAGAAGACGCCGAAGGGCAAGTCGGGCTTCTTCGGCGTGAGGCAGAAGCCCTCCGGCAACTAGGGTGTGGAGTTCTCCGACGCCGGAAGGCGTTGGTGGATCAGCACGTATCCCTCCGCCCACGAGGCCGCGCGTGCCTACGACGTGGCGGTGTGGCGTGCCAAGAGGCCTCGGTCACACCTCAACTTTCCAGAGATCGAGAGTCGGGCGAAAGCGGAGATGCCTATGCTGCAGGGAATCAACATGAAGGAGATCACGACGAAGAAGAAGAAGACGAAGAAGCCGTCGGTTGTCGTCAGTGCTGGCGAGACCGATGAGGAGGCGATGGTGAGGTTTGCTCGGGAGCATCCGGAGTACGTCCAGGCCGAGATGGAGTACTACTGGAAGCGTGAGGCGGAGCAGAAGAAGAAGGGGCCGAAGAAGGAGGATGAGGCCGATCCCTCGACGGTGATCCCCATCGAGTCCTCTTCCGAGGAGGACTGGGCAGACTTCTCGGAGGAGGAGGAGGGGTGCGACGACCCGACGAAGGAGGAGTTCTGGGAGCAGTTCCGTAGCTCCGATGAGGAGTAGTTTATCTAGTAGTTTGAATAAGTAGTAGTTGAAGTTGATGTATGAAACTATGTTGAATTTGATGTTTGAACTATGTTGAATAGACTAGTAGTATGTCGTTTTACATCTTCATTTTGGACCATCTATTGGAGTTGCTCTTTTGGACCATCAATTTGGACCATCTGTTGGAGTTGAGCTTTTTTCGGAGCTCCAAAACGCACTTTTTGACGGTCCAAATTTTACATCTCCGCTTTTGGACCGCCAAATTTTGGACTATCTATTAGAGATGCTCTAAATGATGCAAACAAGAACAACCAACTACAGTATTGAACTATTAGGCACTAGACAAGCTGGGAGATAACCATGAAGGGATGAACATAGCAAGGATGCAATAGAAAGTTTACCGCTTCATACTGTCGGTAAAGACAACAACGATGGTGGGAAGTTGGTATATATGAACGCTTTAGAACCAGAGAACCCGCAAGATTCAGCACAAATCCTCTCAACCTGCATTGTCCTGACATCCAGTTTGCAAAATTAAGTGATTGGTGGGGTTATTAACGAAAAGTACTTCTGAGCTTCTATCCTTAGTAGGATCAAGTAGTTCTCTGTTCCACCTTCGATATTATACCGATACCCAGAACCTAGTGACATTTTCTCCATCTGCCAGTCGCCGGAACTCTCGCCTTTGTTTTGCCAAATGGAATAACAGAGATAAGATTCACCACTTGCATTTTCATAACCTGTACGGAACATCCCAAGCCTGCCTTCCCCTGCATCCACAATAGCTATATCTTGTTGGCTCCATTCTCCAGGTGGGAGGTCAGCAATGGAGTCTTATTCATCGGCAAGACCCAGTAGACGCAGCCGCCCACCAAATGGCGCCTGATAAAATACAAAGGCGCCCCGTCCATGCAGGCCTGGGATGCAGCGGCTTGCCATTGCCCAGTGCTCGAAGAGAAGACAAACACGACTATATTGGTTTTGCAACATGCCGACCAGATCAGTCTGAACGTTGTCTCTTTCACCAGGGCAGCCTCCTCGTCGCTGAGTGGAATGAGGCTAGGCTTGCAAGACCACCCTAAAAATTCGTCGTCTTGGCTCTCCATCGACGCCACCAGATCTTCAGGCACTGGGGGAAGCAGGATGTACCGCCGGTGCAAGGGATCGCACACCACAAGCTCCGGGAATATCGAGATCGAGGGCCCCTCGGCCATCATGTTTTGCTTGTCGAAGAGGAGGACCCGGCCATCGCAGATGTCCTGGACGGCCCATGGGCAGCGCGAAGGCAGGAACGAAAAGGAGAAGTCAGCGGCTAGCGCGAACGCACGGGCGGCTAGGGCGAGCGAGCGGGCGGCGGGCACAGACGGGTGAGGTGGCTGAGCGGGGTGGAACCCGCCGAGGTTGAGATAGCCGAGGACTGGTGGTGGGTGGAGGCGGCGAAAACGGCGGAGGAACAAGCCGTCGGTGACGAGGCGGCGAAAGGTAACGCAGGCGGCAGAGGTGTGGGGCGAGGTCTTGTGCGGCGGGCAGCTTGAGGAATATCCGTGTTAGAAATTTAGGGTTTGTGGTCTACCCCCTAATTCCTCTGCGCTTATCCGTGGTGCCGCTTACAATTCGCATATCTGAGGCTAGAGGGTAGGGACCTTCTTATGCTGTCGTTCCAAAGAGTCCACCTCTTATACAGATATAAGATTCCTAGTCTTTTTCACTAGTTTCCGGGATAGAGTCTAGATCAAATTACCAACCACGATCATATTTGTCTGTTTAACGGATTCTACCCGTTTTGTCCCCGGAGCACGCGCTTGTGAGCAACGCGTCATAATAGAGTGTAAATTCCTCTAATTATGTAGATCAACATTAGGGCTGTAATCTAATTATACGATCTAGCTCCTTCCAATCATCGTGTACCCGGATAGTCTTTCCAATATAAATAGTATATTGTATTCCACCGATAACCGACCAGCTTCCTTAAGTATATATAAAAACTTAAGTATGTTCCAGCAAGTAACAATTCCATGCTAAACATGTAAAACAATTCCATGTATAAATACATGTATAATTCCATAATGAGGTATTCCTAATATTTAACAATTCCAAGTTAATTGAATATAGTTGCAGGACACATAATTCCAACATCTCCCACTTGTCCAAAACGATCATTCAAATATTCGTTAAACCCATAGCCTTAACATGCTTGCCAAATACCTCCTGACTAAGAGGCTTAGTCAAGGGATCAACAATCATATTAACTCTACGTTGAAAACCCACAAATATATATATGGTGATACTTCCCTTCAATATGTTTCCTTGCTGTGACACTTAAGATCACTAGAGACCTTTAGTTTCCGCCTAATTATTCCAGCATAGCTGTCCTCGGCGCCTCGAGTATTATTTCCTCGAGTGTAATTCCACCTTTGTAGGCACCTTGAGTATTTTGTTTCCTCAAGTGAAATTCCACATCAATTATTTTCCATCACATATATAATAATATGATTAATTCCACATCGAGTCAAGTATAAGATAACCATGTTGAATAAATTTTCAAAACCACATAAATATCAAATCCAATCAGTAAATGAAGTTCCATCAGTAACCATGTTTCGAAAGAAATTCCTGACTCCGGTCAGTGAACCTGCACCATATTAGTACTACAAAAAAATGAATATGCGTACCTGGACTTATTTCTCATCTCGCAGATAGAGTAATAGCTTCCTCAATGTGTTTAATAGAAATTTCAGAACAAGTGACAGGTTGTGATGCACTTTTTACAATCTTATATGATGTGTGAGATTCCCTTAGTTGCTCGTCTTTCATTCCACTACTTGAATGCAGCATAAATTCCGGTAGGTAAGGTATGATAATACAATGAAAATACATATGAATTCCAGTACCATTTATTATTCTATTTTCCTCAGGAGTTCAAATATAATTCCTCACTGAGTATGATTCCCTTTATCAAAGGTATTTTAACAGATTTACAATTTTCTATAGAGAAACACTTCAAAATATTTTCTATGTATTTCCACTCGTAAAACATAGGATGTTTCAAATGTTCCTTTCATATGAAAGTTAAAAGATGACCAAGCTTTCACTTCCATCAATGTGACTTTATCATTGCAAACAACAAAACAATGTTAATGCATACAATAATAATGCAAAATACTTTACACTTACATTTGTAGATGACTGCCTTGCTTCATTTAGAAAACCATATGACCTGCTATTCCATCGATGTGAAGCTTGTTATAAGACCATACATTAATTTATTCAATTAACAAACCATGTCTTTAGTTCCTCTTTCCCAAAATTCCAGGAGAGAGAGTTTCCACAAAGTATATTTCCCTCTGTGTGAATAATTGAATAACAAGAGTGACATCATAGTATTCCAGTGTGCCTAAGTATCCTTAAAAAATCACTTCCAGACAATAGGCTTGCGGTTATTTGGTATGATATTAAGTTCCCAAACTATATAATTCCTCATTGAGTTTATTCCTTCCCGCATTTCTTGACAATGATGAAAATATTTCAGCCTTCTTAGGAGTCTTCCTCTACTATTTAGACTGACTTCCACCAAAAAACACATAACAATTATCCAGAGATTACATTCCAAGTTAATTCCCCCCACTTATCCTAAGCATGTCATGTTGGGAGTGTCACTTGTAGTTTCCTTGGGGTTAAGAATATTTCAGTATGATTGTCAATAATTCCACCCTTGATCATAAAAATGATTGTGTTCCTACTTTCCACCAGTATTCCTTTTCCAGATAACTAAGGAAACACCCTTTGATCCACTAGAAGAACCATGAAAAATTCCTGGTGTGTGCTTTGTAATAACTGAGAATTTCATGCCAAAATAGAAGATTTCCTTCCAGTCAAGTGACTGTACTAGATGGGCAATGATATCAACAAATGACAGTATGTAATGCTTCTTTCCAAAGAAATAAGGGAGTATACAAGATAGTCAATTCCTCCATTCAATTGTGGAGTGTACGGTATATTACAATGGTGAATAGTTCCATGCTCTTTACATACAAACGATATATTCCTGAAGTGTGTACTTCCCCCACCAATCGTTTATTAAAACTATGAAATTATTTAATCAACTGATTTTCCACTTCAGTATAACATGTGACAAGCACAATAAATCATTCCGACTTGTATTTTGAAATAGTATAAACATAAACATATCAAGTGCAATCATCAATGAATGAGATAAAATAAATAACCTGACCTCTAGTGGGGATATCCAAAGAAATGCCATAAGTATATCAAATAGAAACAATGTGAAGCCTTTTATCTCCTTCCACCTTAATAAAAAGAGGGTGTATAAAAAAATCATCAATGCTTCACATGTACCATAGTCCTCCCACTAAAGTTTAAAATTCCAGAATCAATAAGCCTCATGATCTAGATCCAAGATATGTGACCAAGTCGTTGATGATGTAGATAATAAATTCCAAGCATGTGATCCCGTTATCAGCATTCCTCTCCGCGAGTTATCTTCCCCAAATAACAATTTGGGTTGCTAACTCCCAATGGACCATCAAGAAAGAATAAACCATTGTGTGAAATGATGTAATGCACTAATTTTATCACTGAGCAGCATTTCCACTCTTCCTTTTCCAAATAGTATTTCATAATCATTGGGTTTCAAAATAGAACAATAAATTAAATCCCTTCACATTAAAGTTTCACAGATTGTCCTATAACAATAATACTTTTCCTCCACCAGGGAGTTTCATGGCAAAATTTCCAATTCCAAAGTGTATAAGATTTAACAGCAATGTTAAAATACACAATATATATGATTTCCTTTGGTATTGTTACCATGTCAATAAAAATGTTACTTAAATGGGAGAGAAAATAATCCTTTTCCATGGAGTGGTTCCCATCTTCCTCCACAAATAAATTAAGCTCATAATAGACACTTCTTTGAATTCCTTCTCACGCAAGGTTAGTACAATAGCGTATCTATCAATAATAATTTTCCTCCACAATGGAGTTTGATGGCATAATTTCCAATTCCCAGTATTTCAAAAATAGCATTACTGCTGAAATAGACATCATCTACCTTCCTTGGGAATTGTTTAGATATAAATAAAGTTGCTACTGTGTTCCACCTATTGGAAAAAGTAGTGATAGATATAAACATATAAAGTGTAAACATTGCCAATGGACATACCGTCAAGCGAGAGCAAATTTCCTTTTCTTTGGAGTGATATCTTTCTTCCTCCGCAACAAGTGATATAATCAATATAAATATCTTTCCTAGATATGCAAAATTTCCATGCTATCTTTTCACCGGAGTAATTGCTATTCCATCCAGTCATGCATGATCCAGGGTCCTTCGGATTATTATTATTCGTAGGGACTAGCATTCTTCCAACGAGTAAATTCCATCTCCTCGTTACGAGTTACATGCAATGGACCAGAGAAAAAAAAAATTAATCAATGATCAAATAAAATGAATAAAAGTAGTTAGTATATGTAATTTTGAAAGCATGTGTGCGTCTGGTGCATGTAATCCTTCCGGCGGGCTAGCCGTTGTTCGCACAAGTTCGTTCCACGTTCGTGTTATTTGCCTTCCTTAATCCACAAAGTCTGGTGTGTGTAGTCCTTTGGGCAGGCTGGCCGTTATTTGCACAAGGACTTGAACATGCACAAAACATTCGCCTTCCTCTATCCACGTACATGAACAGAACAGGAACAACTAGTATATCTTGTCTCCCGTGCAAGCATTGAGGCCTTGGTGCAACTCTGGATTTCACTGATCCGATGGATTGCTTGGGTGGTTTGGAGTTTGGACTACCACTTTCCTAGCTAGATTCCTTGATTCCCGTGCCTGCGGCTTGGACTGCGCTTTAATCACGTCCAGCGTACATGAATTAGCCCATGTGCCCAACACGAGACTACGTAGCACAGATCCGCGTGAGAGAGTTCCGGCGCAGCGACGGGATGTGGAACCGAGCGACGACTTGGCAACGCGGGTCCGGTGATGTAGCGGACGACGACGACGACCGGCACCAGCGCGGAGTTCCAGCTACTCGCAGAGGTGCCGCAGATCGGGCCTCGGCCGGAGTCGGCGACTTGGGGCGGTGGCTGATGGCGGATTAGCAAGGTTATCTTTACAAAGAGGAGAACAAATCGATCCCCAAGCTGACCATGGTTTGCAAATCCGTAGAGTACGCAGCGGAGTTGATTACGGATCGAATCGAGCCGTCGGTGAGTACGTCATTGACCCTTATTCGGTTCGGATGCCAATGTTAGAAATTTAGGGTTTGTGGTCTACCCCCTAATTCCTCTGCGCTTATCCGTGATGCCGCTCACAATTCGCATATCTGAGGCTAAGGGGTAGGGACCTTCTTATACCATCGTTCCAAAGAGTCCACCTCTTATACAGATATAAGATTCCTAGTCTTTTCCACTAGTTTTCGGGATAGAGTCTAGATCAAATTATCAACCACGATCATATTTGTCTGTTTAACGGATTCTACCCGTTTTGTTCTCGGAGCATGCGCTTGTGAGCAACGCGTCATAATTGAATGTAAATTCCTCTAATTATGTAGATCAACATTAGGGCTGTAATCTAATTATACGATCTAGCTCCTTCCAATCATCAGTGTACCCGGGTAGTCTTTCCAATATAAATAGTATATTATATTCCACCGATAATCAACCAGCTTCCTTAAGTATATATAAAAACTTAAGTATGTTCCAGCAAGTAACAATTCCATACTAAACATGTAAAACAATTCCATGTACAAATACATGTATAATTCCATAATAAGGTATTTCGAATATTTAACAATTCCAAGTTAATTGAATATAGTTGCAGGACACATAATTCCAACAATCCGCTCGGCGGGGAACTCCGGCAAACTGGATTCGATTTTCTTGCTGCTCTCCATTGGAAAAAAGAAAAGAGGAGGCCGGCGGCGGAAACCCTCAATCTGATGTGATGGATGGATGGGAATCTTGTTATGTGGAGGTGAGAGATCTTTTGTGCTGCCACAACGGGCCTTGGAAGGTAAGAATATGTAACGGGCCATCTTTCGGCCCATACGGGCTGTCCGTTGTGCTATTTTTTCTAAAGAAAAAACTACTACAGCGCCAGTTTGAAAACTGTATTTTCCGTGCGTACAAAAATACTTTTTACGTGATATATTTACGAAATTAATTTCATAGGGTCATAGGTGAAAACTGTTTTTTCCTTGCTAACCAAGTTTCTTTTTTATGTCATATTTATGCAATGAAGTTCAGTGTTATACACTTGTATCAGACAATTTAAGCTGGAATTCCACGCTATCTGAAGTTCCCAAACAATGGTTTTCAAATTATTATTTTTGCGAGGAAATGGTTTTCCAATTTAACCTGGAATTCTATGAAGATCGATACGTATTAGTTCAGAAAAGTATACGCTTGTAACATACTACCTCTGTAAACTTTATAAGACAGTAGTACTTTAGTGATCTAAAACATCTTACAAATGTTTGCAAAGGGAGTATTTGATTTGATGTAGAACATACTGCTACAATTATTGTGCACTTGTCTTGCACGCCAACTATATCCGATATAAGAAAACTTGTAGACACGGATATATAATTATGTACTAAGATTTTTCACTCATGCATTTGGATCAACCACACCTCAAGAGACTATAATATCAGTACAATAAAAGTACCATAATGGATTCATAATGACATGGGAATGTCACACACGATATATAGAAATGGTATCCATCCGTCCATCAACAAACATGCCGTCACAGCGACAAAGATTCTTAATATGTAGCAAATGCTCATCACAACTGTCAAATTTCAGCGGCATCTTCATCAACATGTACCTTTCTTTCCCTGTCTCCTTTGCGCATATCTGTAGCTAGCTGCTAATTAGGAGCCATCATCTCAAGAAGAAGAAGAAAATAATTAGGGGCCATCTCACTGTCTCAGCAAAATAGCTTCTTAATCTCAGGCATGCGCCACCCTAATCTTGCAAATGCTCATCACAACTGTTACATTTCAGTGCCACCTTCTTCATCTTGGAGTTCCAAGGATGAGGCTTCTTAATCCATCGATCGACTCTCCGCAAGCAAGACAGGTAATAATCAGATGATACAGAAGAACTTTCAGCTCAGGTTGGATTCAATACTACTCCACAAGCAAAATGGAACAAACTAGTCACATGCCCACGCTTTGCTTCGCTGTGGGATTCAATAGATACTCATCTTGATTGAAGGTTTTATGAATTAATTCCCACAAGTGTGCATCAGGTATATTTTTTCTACCTGGATGGCACGCCGCTTAGTTTTAGCAGTACAACCAAAAATATCTCTCCTAAAGGTAGCCTTACAACACTAATTACCTGGACGCTGCATTTCATAACGGGGTGTGAATGGTATATATTGGTGATACCCACATTAAAAACTGGGTCTGCTATAAGGGCCATGTGCAGCAACTTAAACTGTGGTAAATGTGTCAAAAATAGTTTGGTGCTTAATAAGCAAAGACTACTTCAATATGAAGATTGGTAATTACTTTTCAGGCTCTTGACATTTGTGTGGAAAGATGTGATGAATAATGATATCTTTATAAATGAGTCATCAAGACAGTTTTATCATACTTCAATTATTGTTGTTGCAGATCTGTGGAGATGTAAGTACATCAATGGATGAACTTGATAGTGTGAATCAACTGAACTGAAATAATTTGCCGCTCGACTTAAAATAGCAAACCTGCAAACAAAAACATATATTTTTCCCAACTCCTTGTTTCTGCCATCAGCATTCGATTCGACATTGCTGGCCAAAATTTGCTCCCCAAGCTTGGAGAATTTGCTTCATATAGTGTCCGGTTCCCAGTGCAGCCAGATGAAGTAGTATCGGCTCCAACAGGGAGAGCATGGGCAGCAAGAATCTAATCAGTCAGCGAGCACAGGCAGCGAGAAGCTTTGGCGGCCCATATAGCAAGCAACAGAGGATGGTCAGGAGCAAACGCCAGTGCGAGTTTGGTGGCGAGCATGAAATAGTTTCAGTGAGCACAGGTAGCGAGAAGCTTTGGTGGCCCAGAGTTAGCATGGGAAGCAGCGGTAGAGGATGATCAGGAGCAAACACCGGGGGCGAGCGTGGTGGCGAGCATGGAAGTAATTTCGGACTTCATGGAATTAAAGACGAGCAGCAAGCTCCCGGGTAATCCTAATTTGTGAAGCAATGTTTCTTTTGTTAGCAATGAAATATCCGTGTATTGGACCGGGCCTTCGGAAGGAAAGGCTGGGATGTACAACGGCACAACTATGCCTTTTCAATTGCCTCTTCCAAAAGTAAAATGGATGTAGACTTATATTCCTTTTCAATCGCCTAGAGACCATAAAAACCAGTCCTCGAAAATAATTGCTGCGATCTACCATTTTTGTGCATCTATTGGGCCTAAAATTACAAGTGATGCATAATGTCACGGTTATTTTGTCATGTCAGATTTCGTAAAAGTGGTTGGAACAAAAAAGATAATGAATCGCAATTATATCCCTGAGCTTGATTAGCTGTCACAAGGAAGAAAATAGCCACTACCCAATCGCGTAAACAAGAATGACGAATTGTGATAATGAGTTATCACAATTCAAAAATTTGTGCGAAAACTATTAAGGAAAGCAGATAAATGAGATAGAAAGTTTACCACTTCATATTGTTGGCGATAACAACGATGGTGGGAAGCTGGTATACAAGTGTCCTTGACGTGCCAGACCGGACAGGTTTACCTGAGGCTCATTTATGCTCTATCATTTGTGCACGGTGTTTTAACCATCTCAGTGAAAAATCACTATTTCTGCAAAATTTCAGACATTTATTATTATATTCCACAGTTTGAGAGGTTATTAGTGCAAATATATACATGAATTACATTCTTAAAGACTTCTTTGCCTTCAAGTAATACATCAGTAATCAGGCTTTCCAAATAGACCTGATCATGAAGGAAGAAGAATAGAAGGACAAGACATCAAATCAGAAAAGAAAAAAAGTTAAATGAGCTCGGTTATAAAATATCCTCAAGAAAATTCATTGAGGATCGCCATATAAAATGCTAGGGATCATACCAACAATGAAATAAAATCATGAGAAAATAAATATTATGGACAGAAGAAAACAATATTTATGGGGATACCTAAGCCGTTAACATAATTGTATTTGTATACAGCGTAAGCATGGACAGAAGGTTGTATACAGGATAAGCATGGACAGAAGGGAAGTCATCATAAGTAAAAATTATGCATGTGTGTCGATATAGCAATCATTCACTCAAAAATTAAATTTATGCATTGAGGACATACTTTTGGAACGCCAGATAAACCTAAATTCCCACTAATTTATCAATAGGAGTAGCCTCCACCAAGATTTTAAAGTCATGCAAAAGCAGAAAGCTCAAAGATAAGCTTGGGCCACAGCAAAAGCTTAACATCTAAAACGCATCAGGTTAATCAGCACACAGCATGAGCTAATTAGCACGTACGTAGCAGCTTCTCAACCTCTCGGATGCTCAAAACTTTAACCCGAACCAAATACATGAGCTTCCAGAGCCTGCTCCCCCTCCACTATTCTGCAATAGGGACCAAAAACAAATCTATAGCAAAGTAGGGAACACAAAACTGATTAGGAAGATAAAAGATGCCTTTTCAAGAGAAGCAGTATTTCTTATTTCCAAAATTGACCGCCATATTAGGTTGCCGCCATAAAAAAAATAGGTGATCAACTTTCTCCTTTGTAGTACAAAAACAACACCATGTATGCACAACTTGTGTATACAGATACCACATAACCAATTCACACCAATATAAATTTCCAGGAATATCTCATGTGGCCATTCCGTAAAATAGAACTAAATAAATACATAAAGTAAACAGTAAACACCCCCTTTAGCTAAGCATAGCTTATGCCAAGAATCATTCAAGTTGACCAGACACACTTGACTATAACTGAATCCAAGACTTTAAATTCTAATTATGTACTTCTAATGAGAAGTCCAAGAAATCTGCTTCGACAATACCAAGCACAGACAAATTCATTATAATCTGAAATTATACTAAATAATGACAAGCACACAGATTCGTCTCCCATCCAGGGGTCAACAAAATATATAATCTAAGCAATCATGCGCTGTAAAAACATCGATGGTAAAACAAGGAAGGATAAGATCTGGCAGTACACTTGAAGTAATTACCTGTCCAGAGACCATCCGAAATTATCAGTTGAAGAATTTCCGAAGTAAGAAAATGGGAGTACCAGCCTCCAAGATCTCCCAAATAAATTGACCACAACCAGTATGACCATCACCTGCACAAAATTTGGGATTGAGAGGATATCAGGATAATGTAATTGTTTGGTGTAAGAAGGAATTGTACATGAACGGGGAAAAAAATATAGGGGAACCTAGCCAAGCACCATGCTGATGGATGTTGTGTTGCCGGAGTGGAAAGATTTAGTGAAAAGTGGTAGGGGCATAAATACACGTACATGTACCGAGGCAGTGGAAGGATGGCCACATCACCTGCCATGAATGCCCGTAGAGAAATTGAAGAATGATTGCTTCTTCAAATCCCAGCAGAGCAGTTGTGCTCAGCCGAACAGCCATGGTGTCGGCCTACATCTCCCTCTCCCTCTCCCTCTCCCTCTCCCAATCCCTATCCTACTTTACCATAGGGCTTCAAATTGTGAAAGCCGGAGTAGACAACAGACTAACGGTCAAGGACTCAAGGTTGCCCAAGTCACAAAAAATGGATGGCCAGAAACGCGCAAGGCATTACATGGTTGGAAAGCTGCTCAGTTTTACTGTCCTAAAGTGTGGCTATGTTTCCATATATCAAAAACATAGCTCGTCACGACATAGTTCATTGACCACGAACCAAGGCCTAGATTTTGCTTGTTATTGTGTGAATCACTGAATCGAAAATGACCTGAGTGGGTTGTGATAACTCGGGTTGCCAATTTCGCTGTTTGTTAACAGAAGAAAATCCCGTCATCTAACATTTTCCTGGAGTGTTTATAAAGCAACTGTTGAAAAACCACCGTTCAACAACCACAAACCAGAGAATTTCTTAAACAGACGAGATAAGCAAATCTATACCAATGTAAAAAAACATTTGTTCGGATGAGGTTCTTTCGATCTAAGCTCTCCAAAAAATATATTTAATTTTTATAGCTATCAGTCCCATGGTTGTGGCAAATATTATACCATCTCCTAATCATAGTATATGTATAGTTTGTTAGTTCAACTTATTTATTCATAGTTACTTTCTGTTTTTATTTTATGTACGTGGAAATTTATGTCTCATCCTTACAATTTTCTACGTGATATTTATGTAAAAGAAGCCCGTGTCGTTACTATCGAGATGGACATGCTATTTCAAGTTTATAAACAAATTTTCAGTTCACACTGAATTCTACGCCGATGTGCATGGCTTTAAAAAGTATGGCGAATTAACCATGAGTATACATCTGCATCTCGACCATCGGAGTGAATAGATAAATAGGAAAGCTAACTTCTGTCCCACTGCTTTTTTTGCGACAAAAATCTCATGGTAGCGCTTTTTCAAACTATATGATTTCATCGGCATGGGCAGGATGAACCGGCATCAGAAAATCCCGGTGCATCTTCTTCATCCTCATTCACCTCTTTGGCTCTCCCTTCATCACTGTTTCCTTATATTCTCTTGAGCTCATCTCCCACCTACAAGCTAATAGTCACCACCACAATGCGGGCTTCTAGGATCTCCTTCCTAGTAGTCGCCACCAGGATGTAGCATCAGTATTCAAGTGCATGGATCCCTAACTCCGGCAAAGGAACATTCATATAAAAATTTGAATCATCATTTTTGTCAAGGGATGTAATATATTTTGTATTCTTTTTATTTTTGCTAGACACAACCTCAGCCTAAGGTTCACAAAGGGATAGAAATAGAAATATGTTCTTTGCAAAGGACAATATAGGGATCTCACAATTTCAATAGATGTTCCAACATCTTCTGCGCGCCAGAATTCTCCGCATCCTTTACTCTTGACATCGGTTCACCTAAAGTTAACCAAATACCACCTTGGGTTTCTACCTGAACCGAGTAAACAAATGTCCTATCATGTGCCGGCCCATCTGTCTTCTCTAACCTGAAAAAAAAACAATAAAGTAACTTTGAGCATTAAATCAACATGAAAGCTTCCCCAACGGCATTAGCAGATAGTATTTTTAGTTTATGGAGTATGGCATTACTCTTTGCAATCTGAAGCTTGAATTCCCAGCAAATCGGGACTTACGAGAAACAAAACAAGTTTAATCTGAATAGTTACTTTTGTTTTCCACTTTTATACTTCTTTAAATTTGTTATTCAGAAATTCCTTTTTTTGGTAACAGAGAAGATATAACTAAATAAATTTTGAATTAAGA
>NC_041392.1:710725532-710807712 GCF_002162155.2 Triticum dicoccoides
ATGCTATAGTGTTTGGCAATCAAACCAAACTAGTGGTTTCCATACTGCATCTGAGTGATGGTCTGACAAGTCTGTTCCACACCTACTGAGGTCAAAGTTCTATTTACCTAGTAAGGTTGTTTAGCAGAAATGACCAAAAGTTACTACCCTAAGATAAATGGGAACAAAGGTGAAATTACAATAAAGAAACGAAATAAAATGTGCAGCAGTGAAACGGTTCTAAAGATGCCCAGAACAAATATATGATCAACAAACAATTGTAGTGTAGGTGTGGGAAAGAGATGCCTCATCTGAGGAGCATTGCAGGAAAAGTTCAACTAGTGAACAGGATATATAAAACTAAAAACTAACAGAGTAGTCAAGAATCTTACTTAAAGATGGGTTTTGGCCAATGCTTCCTGCTGCACTGCTCAATAAGCTTCTGCTTGCATTCCCTAAGCTCTCCAACCTCAACCCCCGATCCATGGCCAACTCTGGTTGTCAACACTTGCTGATTGCCTCCACCAAGAAGCTTGCTTAATGCATCCCTTGTGGCATTGAGCTTAGCGATTACCATCTGCTCTGAGGAGCCCATCCCAACAAGTGCCCCACCAACAAATACATTTACAACCGCAGTTCCACCCTTCTGCCAAGTCTTGAATTTTATATCTTTCCCATGTTTCTGGCACAGTTCATGCAACGTAGACACAGGTTGCTCGTCTATTGTTTCTGCCGTGACAATGGGCTCAAAGAGGAACCTTGTTACCTACATAATTAACAGTGATATCATTATTCACCACCCATTATTCTAGTGAACTACTCTCTCCGTAAACAAATATGTCGTTTTAGAGAGCAGAGGTCCATTTTTTTAACTTCCACAAATATTATTGGTAAAGCTATCTTGGATTGGTCATACCAAAATGAAATCATTCGATTCTTCATGGAAAATTACATAGATTTTTATCAGCGTATTATGACTAGAATTAGTAGTTAAGCTATATTCTGGAAACCTCAGATCAACATATTAATGAATGGGAAATAACATGAAAGATGGATTACACACCTTCCAGAGCTTCTCAAGATTGAAGTTGCAATCCACATAGACAGCAGCGGCAATGGCCTCAACTATATCAGCAAGCACCTTGGGAGCCTTAAATACAGTGCCACCATAGGGCGTAGTGCCAAGGTCATCCTCTAACTCTTGTTTCACTGACTGGATAAACTGTCCTACCTGCAGAAAGGTGTACCCAGTAACATCACAATGGTAGCCAAAAACAGTTCATCTAATATCCACATCTCCAAGAGATAACATCAATCACTTAACAATTGAAATGCATTATGCCTTATGAACCCGAATGGAGCGGCGGGAGTACTTACCAATTCCAGTTTCAGCATTGATAAATACAGTACTAAACTTATTCTTGCATCACTAAATCAAAGCTAAGATGTGGCGTGAGCTGCTATAGGTAGATGTTTAGCTCTATGTTTTACACTCAAATTAAGCCCATCGAACCGCTCGAGCGGACAGTAAAAAGTGGATGATTTAATACAACATCTATATATAAAAACAGAGCCCGCAGATCTATGGCTTCTAACTCAGGACGCTTACGCGGCACATACCAAGAGATCGAGGCGAGGGCAGTTGCGTCGGAGCAGCGGGTAGAGGTCGTGGCGCACGGCGACGCGGGCCAGCTTCTCGGTGGAGATGTTGGCGGCCCGGAGCGTGGAGAGCGCGCCGGGGCCGACGGTGGGGTTGGTGAGGTAGAGGAAGGTGGAGAAGGCGAGGCCGAGCGCCGCGTCCCCGACGAACTCGAGCCTCTGGTAGGAGGCCGCGGCGCCACCGGCGAAGGACTGGTGGGTGAGCGCCTCCTCGAGCAGGGAGCGGTTGTTGAACTGGTACCGGAGAAGCCGCTCCACGCGGGCCGCCGCCTCCTCCCTGTCCGCCACGAAGCCGGGCGGCGGCAGCGTGACGGGGCCCGACGGCGGAGGCGAGGAGGCGCGGCGCTTGCGGGAGGCGGGCTCCATCATCCCTGGCGTGCCGGTGCGCGTGACCGTCTGGCTAGATCGGGAGGGGGGAGATGAAATTTTGGAGAAGAGAGTTTGGCGGCGTCCGCCGGAGTAGAGTGCCGGGCGGGCCTGTTGCTGCTGCTGGAGACCGGGGCGGGGGCGGGGGCGGGTCACGGCAACGGGAGGAGCAGCGGAGGAGGGACCGGCGGAGGGAGCTGCGCACAAGGGACCGGCGGCGGCGTGGAGGAAACCTAGCGAGGGGTGAGGAAAGGGGATTGGGCTGTTCGCCTGAAATTCTTTTGCGCGTGGGCGTTGCGGGCCTGCCAGTAGCATTTTTGTTGTAATCTACTACCCCTATAAAAGCACGAAAAACGAAGAACCAGACAATCTCAACGTCCCCTAGATTACTCGCGCCAAAACTAGCGGATAAACAAGCAGCGCAATCAGTGCAATCAATCATCGGCGGCTCCGCTCAACGCAATCAATCACCAGCGTCTCCGCTCAACGCCCCCTAGATTACTTCACCACCAGAAGCGAGGAACCTCGAAGCGGACTGCGAGAGGAACCCCGCCGATCGATTCGGAGGAGATGGGCGAGAGGCGCGACTCACCAGCCGATGGAGGTGCGAGATCGGTGGCGGACGCGGCCTTCCTCCTTGGCGGCAGGAGGAGGGGGAGCGAGGTGCGGCGAACGGGCAGGACTCGCCGGCCGGCGAAGGCGCGAGATCGGCGGCGAACGCGAGCCCTCCTTGTTGGCGGCGGCGTGCCTTCCAATCCTCTCTCTCTCCGGACGACTAGCTGACCTCGCCCGCCTCGTGGCCGCATCACCGAGATTCCAGTGTCTCGCTTCAGCAAGCTCCTCCTCGCCCTCATCATCAACCTCCTCTATGTGGTCGACGGCTGCATCCCTGACTTGGACTATGGTAACCTCTTCCTCATGTACGTCACTTTGTCATGCTGCTTGCTGCCACTAACACGATGGAATCAAGTATTTAGTTTCTGTAGGTGAAGGTTCTCAAGTGTGAGCTCTGAAGTTCTTCCCCACACGGTCCCGTACTGTCTCAGCACATGTAATTGACTGCCTGCTTTTCTAATGCCTGTGTTTTTAGTAGACTGCTGGTGTATCCTGTCATTCTGTGTATGTTGCAAACTGGAAACTAGAAGATTTTGTGATGGGATTGCCCGCTTACCTTCCATGGGAGCTTCAGTTGGATTGCTGATGCTGCCACTAGATTTATTTGTGCAAAGAAATATGGAAAACAGAAGATGGCAATTGTGTGTTGTGCACGGACTAAGTGGCTGGTCATTCTGGGGGTATATGCTACTGTTTTTTGAGTGAAAGTTATGGTTTTGTACGTACCATGATTTATAGGGTACACTCACTATTTATTAGCACCGAGTTACATGGTGGACATGACAGGAGAAATAAATTGATTTTTTCGATAAAGAAAGGAGAAATCAATTGATAGGAACTCTCTGTGTGTCCTCTCCACATTAGGAGGACACGGAGAGACACGGAATCGAGAAATGAGTCCTCTCCAAATCAATTAGCAGAATTAGCAGTACTGTTAGGCTGGACAGCTCTGAACCCCATTCCAGGGTCACTATGGTTGGTGATAGTGATTTCAGGATCAGCAAAGTCTATCGTACAATATCTCTATATGTTATTCAACTTAGCAAATTTTCATCTTCATTTAGATATTACTTACCCATCTTACAACTTCATGGCATGTTTGCTTTAAGATGTCTTGCAGGTACTATGTTTATTTCTGTAGAAGTTTTCTCTCCTGGATTTTGCATCATTTATTCCCAGGATCATTGTCTTTATGACTATCAGGAAATCCGATCGAGGCTATATTCAGTTCATGAACTGCTGAAACAAATACATCTCAGGTGTGCTTCCTGATCTTGTTGTAAGGACAAATATAATCTTCTCCTTTCACCACCAATACTTTTTCTTATCTGTAGGTTAATGGCCTTCTTTCTCGCATGAAGGATGGGATGATAGCTGCCCGGAAGCACAAGATGTTGTTAATGAATTCGACAGTGATTTAGTGAGATTGTGAAATCCCTCCTTCTGCTCCTTCCAATCTTTCAAATTGATTTGTTTGATCTTCTCTTCATTCCGATTAAATTTATTATCGCTTCTCCTAATGGTCCAGCCAATTAAGAAGAGAAGATAGGGAAGAGAAAAATGCATGACACAAGAAGAGATGCCTTTAGAAGCAGCGTAAACAGGGCTGAATTGTATCTCTTTCTACCCTTGCATATATTTAGAATGTACTGGTAAGAGAGGAGGAAGTGAAGAAAAAGGTTGCTGTTCCGAGAGACGTTTATGAGGATCCTACAGTTTTATTTTACTCTAGAGATGGCAGTTGCTCTATCCCTAAATAGTGGACTTAGCAGCTACTTCTTTTTACATTTGCATATTCATTATATGGGTCTGCATCATACTTGTGCAGATAAAAAATTATCAGCCTGGTAGAGGAGAGGAATTATATCTTGAATTCATTGATGCCGCATAATTTTGGTCCATACTTTGTACGACTTGACTGTACAATCATGATGCTTTGTTCACAACCTATATAAAATACTCCCTCCATCCGAAAAAACTTGTCCCAAGCTTGTTTATCAAATGGATGTATCTAGCACTAACTTGGTGCTAGATACATCCATTTGAAGGACAAGCTTTTTCGGACGGAGGGAGTATTGTATTAGTAATTTCAAAATTAATTTTGCATAGCTTTTTGCTTATGCCAAATGAAAATCGACAAAATATTTATAGCACTCTGGGGTAAAATGTTAAGTTTCTAGACATGTTTTTTATATGCTAGAATATGTCTTTGACCTATGGAAACAAAGGGTTCATTATTTGTTTTCAAGAGCTTAGGTGCAAGTAAGCAGCCCTACATGCAACCATATTTCTTACTCTTCTATCCATGAAGTGTTTTCAAATACTGTATTTTTCTCTTGATAGATGCCATCCGAGGAAAAAACTCTTGACACGGCATTGTGGTAACCTCTGTTCTGTTGTAAACATGTTTTTACTACCATGTATCATCAAGCATTTAAAATGTTATTAAGAGTAACATGGCATTCTGTATATGCTCTAGTCTCACCCTAGAAACGCAAAAGCAGATAACATTCCAATCATTATCTACTTGTGAGCCACATATCGATCAATGTTGTGTGGCCTCCTCGTTTGCACTTTTGGCTTATTTTGACAATAAGCTATAAGCTAGAAACAAACTGGCCCTAAGAAATGCAAAGGAATCTGAGAAGAACACAGACGCGATAGCACTTGGAGGAGTGTCTCCACCAGCAGAAACAAAACAGAAATGTAACTCGCCACCGTTCGCCAGGAGGCCAGTCCCCGCGAACGCACTCTCTCCCGTCAGATTGGTGTGCACGAATCTTGTCGTACGATCGCAGCCACATCAGACTTTTTTTAACTCATTCGCTATAAGATGAAAGACAGCGAACACATTACTATTGGAAACACTACAGCCCCGGCAGTGGCTAGTGACGCGTCCCTGGAGATTTGGTATTGCACTCTAGTCTCTCCTTTTTTCATCAAACTAGTGGTTGAGGCGTCATCCTTGTGACACCGCTTGAGAGAAAGTTGTGCGCACGTTTCCATTTTAAAAAAATACATAGAGTCTTCATCTCCATCTAAAAGAACATCTTAAAAAAAAAATCCTCATCTTCATCTAAAAAAGTAAAAGGGAAAAGGGAAAAAATTACCACCGCAGCCTCCCAGTGAATGCCACTTTGCATAACCCTCTATTTAAAAAATAACAGCGACCCTCACTTTCATCTAAAAAGAAAAAAATACATTTAAAATACAATATACACCTTCATCTAAAAAAATTCTAAAAAATTTCTTGCCGCGGCCAACCAGCTTGTGTCATGTGGTATAGCTGGTTGGCCGCCCTTCACGCGTAGTTTAATAGGTTTAATGGCAATTTAAATAGGGCAAAAAAAAGGCCCATCTCACGCACGCAAAGAAAATTGACCATCCTTTTTAAATAAAACAACAACGTAGATATAGAATTGAAATTTCATATATATGCCATCGGAACTAAAAGAGTGAAGTGCATTGTAGGTCCTTAAACTATTTTAGGGGCATTATGTAGATCCTCAAACTATGAAAATTGGCATCCAGGTTTTCGAAGTGCAGTAAGTGTGTTATTCAGAATCAAAATTTGTCCGACCACACATGACCGGACAGCTGACGCAGTTGACCCATGACACGTCGGACATTGGCCCCTGCAAGGTAACGGCCGGTGGTGAAAATATGCAAAAAAAATCAAATAAATTCTAGGGAATGATAAATGCACTTCACTCCAAATAGATTCAAATTCATGGTTTCAAAAAATGTTCCCGAATATTGAAAACATGTTCACAACTTTAAGAAATGTTCGCGAATGATAAATTTGAAAATTTGTTCATGAACCACAAATATTTGTGGTTCGTGAACATAATTTTGAAGTTCTGAACATTTTTGAAACCATGAACATTTATATGTCACATCCCTAGCTTCTGGTTTGCTCTGAGCTAGCTAGTCATGTGTTGCATCATGTTTAAATTTTGCCTAAAATTGAAATGGGGATGTTCAAACCCTAGCATTAAATCAACTCAACTAGGGTGAATTAAAATCTTTTCAATAAACCCAAAAGGTTCCTAAGAAAAGTTCATGATTTCTGGTTAAGGTGGAAACCTCTGCCAAAAATGATGAATATATTCTTAGGTCATTTTTGGATTTTTGAATTAAATCATATTGTATTTGACTTTGGGCATTTAAATACTATAATTAATTTAAATGTTCAAATAAATGTTGGAAATTGTTAAGGGTCACTGAAATAATTCAGAAAGCACCCATAATTGTTTCCAGGATTTTATTAAATGATTTGGTATTTTAAATCAAATAAAAAACAAAATAACAGAAATAGAAAAGAAATAAAAGAGAGAGAGAGAAGGAAGTTACCTGGCGCCCACTTACCTGGCCCAGCACGGCCCAGCCCATCTCCACTCCCCCCCCCTGTCGTCTTCCTCTGCCAGTAGGCAGAGGCGAGGCGTGGCGCGCGCCCGAGAGGCCTCGGCCACCTCCTGCTTCCCCCTGGCCACCTCCTGCTTCCTCCTCGACGACCCGGAGACGCCACGCACCTCCCTGCCTCTCTCCCTCACTCTCCCGCGTCCTCATCCTCTCCCCTGGACCTCTCTCTCACTTGCCCGAACGGAGCCGCCGCCACCGACGAGCTCCCTCGCGGCCACCGTCACCCCCTAGCCTCGCCGATGCGCTCAAAGGCTCCGCCTCGACCCCCTCTTTCTCCCCACCGAGCCACAAGGTCCCGGACACGCTGCAACGCCGCCACCATCGCCGTTTCCATCGCCGGCCGCCGAGGATCTTCATCGTCGATTCGCCGCCGTCTCCGCTTCCCCGAGCTCGTCATCTACCCCATCCGAACCACCGTGAGCTCCTGCACGTTTTGCCCCTAACCCCGTGGCTTGCCGCTCGCCGTAGCCGCCATTTCATAGCTGGCCGTAGCACGCCGCCGCCTGAGCTCGTCGCCGGCGTAGCTCCGGTGACCATTTGGTCACCCTGGCATGCCTAACTCGCTCCCCGCACCGCGTAGCGCCCCTCTAGCCGCTCACCTCGCTCGTTTGCGCACCGTAGCACTAACTGGCCCCAACCCCGAGCTCCGGCCGCCGCCTCGGGCTCCACTCCGGCGAACCCCGGCCACCCCCGCACCTCCCGTTGGCCCCCCTAGATGCGCACGGGCACGGGCTACCTCCTGGTGCCCTTGGCGCGTCGATCCGATGCCCCTAGCGCAAGTCCGGCGTCCCCCGCCGTGCTTTGTGGTCGTCGTCGGCTAAACTCCGGCGAGAGCTGACGTGGCCGGTCATTAGGGCCTAACCACCCCGCTAACCCAGGCCTAGAGCCACTGACATGTGGGCCCTAGTGCCCCTAATCTTTAATTAAACTAAACTAACCCCCCCTGTCTAACCTGTGTCACTGACGTGTGGACCCCACACGTCAGGTTTGACCGGACCAGCCCAGTTGACTCTGCTGACGTCACAGTGACGTGGTGCTGACGCCATAAATCATTTTCTGGAATTATTTTAATTCTAAATATTCAGGAAATTCCAGAAAATGCCTAAAACTTCTAAAATTCATAGAAATTCAACCGTAACTCCAAATTAAATAATTTATATATGAAAAATTATCAGAAAAATTCAAGGAATCCATCTGTACCATTTTCATGCATGTTTGAACAATGTTTGTCCTCTGTTTTGGACAAAACAAATAAAGGGCATTTAAATAATCATATATGGAGTTGGAAATTGAATCATGTGTTCAAACCAACTTCATTTAAATCATAGCTAGATGCACTAGCCCAAAACACATTCATATTGCCATGTCATAGCATGCATCATATTGTGCATTGCATTGATCGTGTTTCTTCTGTGTTTGCCGGTGTTGTTCCCCCTCGGTAGACGTTGTACCGACGATGTGATCATTGACACTGATGAAGACTCAATGTTATCTTCAGAAGTGCCAGGCAAGCAAAACCCCCTTGTTCATTCCGATACAATCCCACTCTCTCGCTCCTGCTCTCTTTTACTGCATTAGGACAACAACGATTCATCTGTTACTTGCTGCGGTAGCTGAACCCCTTTATCCTTTGCATGACCTGTCATTCCACAGTAAATAGATGAAACCCACTAGCATGAGTAGGAGTTGTTTGAGCCCTGATGTGCCTACTCATTCATGCTTGTTTGTCATGCCTGCTACTGCTTAGAGTTGAGTCAGGTCTGATTCATCGAGGATGAATCAGAGGTGTGAGAATATGTCCGACTGTGTGTGAGCTAAGTGTCTGAACACGATTTGGTAAAAGGTGTCGGTGAGAGGCCATGTAGGAGTACATGGTGGGTTGTCTCATTGAAGCCGTCCTTAGGAACTGAGTTCTGTGTTTGTGATCCATGATTCAGCTACTACCATACATTGGGCCCTGAAATATGACCCCGCTCGACTTCTTAATCACCCTTGTCCTCTGTCCAGGAGTTGCAAGTAGTTTCTCGTGTTTGTAGTATGCTGGAGGCCGTGGACAGCGCTGACCGGAGGGGTGGGCTGTGATGCGGTAGGCACGTGGCCGGGTATACCGGGCGCCCGTTTGGTGTCACGGAACCCTGTTCACATCGTTTGGGGCTGTGAGCGAAACTCCGGCCGGATCTCCTCATGGATGGAACCCGAATAGGCGATAAACCTGGACTAGAGACTTGAGTGTTTAGGTAGGTCGTGGTCTACACCCACGTCGGCTTTCGCTTGAAGTCTGCTGAGCACATGTCGTGTGCAGACGCTAAGTGGTGGAAACATGTATGAAGAAGTACACCCCTGCAGGGTTATCATCATCTATTCGAATAGCCGTGTCCGCGGAAAAGGACTTCTGGGTTGCTTATATCAGTTCATAGACAAGTGAAAGTGGATACTCTAAAATGCGCAAGATAAGCGTGAGTGCTATGGATGGCGTTCTCGTAGGGAGACGAGAGCGGATCCATAGTGGTGTATTGATATGGTGAATATGTGGACTCGTGTGCGCCACCTCAAAAGAGTTACTTGCAGTCGTAGTTCAGGATAGCCACCGTGTCAAAGCTGGCTTGCTGCAGTTAAACCCCATCATCCCTTTGTTGATAATGATGCATATGTAGATAGTTCTGATGTAAGTCTTGCTGGGTACATTTGTACTCACGTTTGCCTATTTTATGTTTTTGCAGAGAGACTTCAGTCTCACTAGTATTTCCGCGTGGTCTTCGACGTTTAGCTTGTTACCTCAGCTACAATCTTGTGCCTCGGCAGGATTTGGTAGATAGTCAGGCTTCTCAGCCTTTTTCATTTATAGATGTCTGTACTCAGACATGATAGCTTCCGCTTATGCTTTGTTTTGTATGCTCTGAATGTTGGGTCATGAGACCCATGTTTGTAATATCTCGCTCCCCGGAGCCTATTGAATATTTACTTGTGTCGTAGAGTCATGTTGTGATGCCTTGTTGTATTTGCACATATCGAGCATATTGTGTGTATGATTGAAATGCTTGGTATGTGTGGGATCTGACTATCTAGTTGTTTATCCTTAGTAGCCTCTCTTACCGGGAAATGTCTCTTAGTGTTCGAGCCATGGTAGCTTGCTACTGCTCCGGAACACTTAGGCTGGCCGGCATGTGTCCTTCTTCGTTCCTGTGTCTGTCCCTTCGGGGAAATGTCACGCATTGAGTATCGGAGGCCTGTTAGCCCGCTACAGCCCGGTTTACCGGAGTCCTGCTAGCCCAGTGCTACAGCCCGGACCCACTTGCTGATGACCGACACGTTCGATGCTGGGTCATGGATGCCTGTCCCTGTAAGTCTGTGCCACTTTGGGTTTACGACTAGCCATGTCAGCCCGGGCTCCTTATCATATGGATGCTAGCGACACTGTCATATACTTGTGCCAAAAGGCGCAAACGGTCCCGGGCAAAGGTAAGGCGACACCCGTGGGAATACCGTGCGTGAGGCCGCAAAGTGATATGAGGTGTTACATGCTAGATCGATGTGGCATTGAGTCGGGGTCCTGACATTATATTAACGATTTTTTTGTACATTTATAAACATATTTTAGAGTTCATAAATATTTTCTTCACCACAATTTTTTTTAAATCGTGAATATTTTAAAATTCACAACTTTCTAAAAATCTCTAATGTTTGAAAAATGATCATTTATGAAATTTGTGCAAAAAAACAAGTTCAAATACATTGTTCGTGATTTTTTCCATATTCACGAACAATTTTTGGAGTTCACGAACATATTTTCAAATTTATCGTTCACAAACAGTATTGGTGGTTTGTGAACTTATTTTCTTTTTTTTAAATTTATCATTCGCAGATATTTTTCTTAAGTCGTGAGTATTTTTTTCCATATTCATCGGACGCAAATGTTTTTTTCAAATTCATCACTCGTGAACATTTTTTTACTCATGAACATTTTTTCAACATTCGCTAACAATATTCATGGTCCGTGAACATATTTTAAAATATATCTTTCATGAATACTCTTTTAAAGTTGCGAACATTTATTCCATATTCGTGAACATTTTCTGTTGTTCGCGAACATATTCCCAAAATTATCGTTCGTGAAGATATCTTATTTTCTTTTAAAATTTATCATTCGCAATCATTTTTTTAACGTCGCGAACTTTTATTCAAATTCATCATTCGTGAACATTTTTCTAAAATCGTGAACTTTTTTCATTACTTGCGAACATTTTCCCCATATTCGCGAACATTTTTTGAAATAATGATTTTAGTTTATTTGCGTATTTCTGTCACCGGCCGTTAACTTGAGGGCCCTTTGTCTGACGTGTCACGGGTCAACGACGTCAGTTGGCCGGTTAGGCAGGGTCGGACAGTTTTTAGACTTGAATGACACACTTACTACACTTCGAGAATTTAGATGACGATTTTCATATTTGAGGACTTACATGACACCCATAAAACAGTTCAGGGACCTACAATGTACTTCACCCGAACTAAAACAACCATCTAATTTGACCAGTTTGGGAGCCATTCATATTTTAGGCGAAAGATCTAGCGCTTATTATCTGGGATAAGTGAAACAGCTTTCTTCGTATGTTTATTAACATTGATCTTAACTTCAGCTCTAGAAAAAATCCCTCGAAATCCTGTGACTCCAGCTCAGCATAGATAAATTCGCTAACCTTCCTTGTTAGTGATTTCAGTAACAACACATACTCATCTGGTAGGTCGTGGATTTAGGTCCATATCTTTAGAGAATCGAGCTTGATCAGCAAGGGTTATGTAAACCCTTCGTATGGCGCCAACACCACGAAAATTCCAAGGCCCTTCTTTCATAACCCGTTTCGAATCATCAAGGCAATAGGACTCCAAGGTGTAAAGGTTGTCGTTCAGGGGGCAAAAGGTCACCTCCTTGGCAAAATTCCACGCTACTCTCATGTTCTTCTAAAAACAGTATTGGTTGTTGGGCTTGTCCATATGGACTCGGGCAATGGCTATCCATCATGTCAAACTAGCCGTCAGTGCTTCATACTGTTCCACAAAAACAATCATGGAGGTCGTCCTCTCTAAGCCCAAGTTACTTCATCAAAGCCTCCACATCGCTCATGTTAGTACCCGAGTCAGGAGCTTCATTGTCAATGGCGGAAATCTAGCCCAATGAGAAGAAATTGTCAGGCGTCGAACCCTAGGTCCTCTGAATCTACCGCAGGTCCGCCAAGACCAGACAATGATCTATAGGATCACCTCATGATCAATCTGAGTCGGTCCTTATGGGAGAGGCAGGGGAGGCAAAATCTCAACGATGGCATCAACGTCGCTGAGAGGAAAAGCTAACCCTAGCGTAGGGGAAAAGAGGTCTTGATGATGTCCAATAGGTTTTTTTAGACAATGGTGGTGTCCAATAGGTGATCCACATCAGAGTTGCCCTAAGGCTTGGTTTACTGCGTGTGATGTTATTTCATGTAAACAAAATTTCAATGGTGTGGCCCATGAGTTGGCCCAAATAAGTGTGTGTATGTGCGCGCGCAGTGTCTCGCTGTTATTGGAGTATAATGTTCTAACATATTGTCAACCAGATGCAAATTGTCACCCAGGCTTCATCTCGCCGACCTCATGCATCTCTGATTAGTTTTTATATTAGCCTGTTGTAACAAGATGCAATCAATCATCTAAAAATGTTTCATGATGCAATTAACAATCGCAATCCTGACGCATCTGGTTGGCTCTACAAAACTGAGCTAGCCAAGTCTGCATTTGCCATTGGATCCATTAAGTAATCTCGTTTCCATGGACTGTTTCGATCAATGCTCACCTGCTCCGGCCCAACGACCACGACAACACATGCTTAGCTAAGCTTCAAACTCAGCAAAATCACCACACGAGCCATTGGCATTATATACGCAACACGCACACACATGCCCAGTCCAGTCCAGTCTAGTCTAGGTCACTACGGCTTTCCATCGACACAATATCAAGAGGAGCTCTAGGTCCGGCCATGGCAGCGGCATTAGTGGAGAGGTGGGCGGGGCTCGGATCGGCGGTGGCGACCGTCATCTTCCTCTGGTCCGTGGTGCAGAACTACATGCCCCCCACCTTCCGCCTCTACCTCACCACCTGGGCCACCAAGCTCGCAGCCTGCTTCAACCCCTACCTCCAAATCACCATCTCCGAGTATGGCGCCGAGCGTTTCCAGCGCAGCGACTTCTTCCTCGCCGTCGAGGCCTACCTCAGCGATGCGTGCGCCCGCCGCGCGCGCAAGCTCAAGGCCGAGCTTGGCAAGGACAGCAAGAACCTCCTGGTCTCCGTGGACGACCATGAAGAGGTCACTGACGACTTCTCTGGGATCACCATCTGGTGGTACGCCTCCAAGAGGCAGTCCAAGGCCAACGTCATCAGCTTATACCCCGGCGGGGACGAGAAGCGCTTCTACCGGGTCGTCTTCCATCGGCAGCATCGCGACCTTGTCGTTGACTCCTACCTTCCTTTCATCCTCGGCGAGGGCCGCGCTGTCACTGTCAAGAACCGCCAACGCCGCCTCTTCACCAACAATGCTAGCGGCAGCTGGAACCCCTACCGGGGCAAAAGCGTCTGGAGCCACGTCCCCTTCGAGCACCCCGCCACCTTTGACACGCTCGCCATGCACCCCGATGAGAAGGAAGCCGTCATCGACGACCTCATGGCGTTCCAGGAGAGCAAGGAATACTATGCCAAGGTCGGCAAGGCATGGAAGCGTGGGTACCTCCTTTACGGACCGCCCGGCACCGGCAAGTCCACCATGATCGCAGCCATGGCGAACTTCCTCGACTACGACGTCTACGACCTTGAGCTCACGGCGGTCAAGAACAACACCGAGTTACGGAAGCTCTTCATCGAGACAACGGGCAAGTCCATCATCGTCATAGAGGACATCGACTGCTCCGTCGACTTCACAGGAAAACGCCGCAAGGACAAGAAGGCCTCAAGCGACAAGGACTCCGACAACGATGACAAGCCGAAGCTACCGATAGAGCCAGAGAAGGACGATGCCACCAAGGTGACGCTCTCGGGCCTGCTTAACTTCATCGACGGGCTGTGGTCTGCTTGCGGAGGTGAGCGGATCATCATCTTCACCACCAACCACAAGGAGAAGCTGGACCCGGCGCTGATCCGGCGGGGTAGGATGGACAAGCACATCGAGATGTCCTACTGCCGCTTTGAGGGCTTCAAGGTGCTCGCCAAGAACTACCTAGATGTCATTGAGCATGAGCTGTTTGGGGAAGTTCAGCGCCTGCTCGAGGAGACCGACATGTCGCCCGCTGACATTGCAGAGAACCTGATGCCCATGTCGAAGAAGAAAAAGAGGGACCCGGATGTGTGCTTGATAGGCCTAATCGAGGCGCTCAAGCAGGCCAAGGAGGAAGCGGCGGCGGTCAAGGTGAAGGAGGCAGAGGAGGCTCAAGCGAAGAAAGCCAAGGAGACAGAGGTGAAGAAAGGCAAGGAGGAAGACAAAGAGAAGGACAAAGCACCCGAGGCAGCCAATGGGGATATTAAGCAAGGTGACAAGTGAAGTGACATCACGCCAGGAAGCCAAGGAAAAAGAATGAGCTTGTTCACTAGTGCTCCCTTACAAAACAAAAATGCAGTGTTTGGTGAGAGAAAAATAATGCACCTTTCAAGTGAAACAATATTTCTTTCTTCTCACACTTGTAATGCTGCTGCATATAAAGTATGCAACAATACAAAAAGCTACTGCAACAAGGATCACACGCCTTACCTACAGCAAAAGGCTAACAAGTTTTTTTCAGGGAATTAAAAAATAAACATGGTATCATGCAGGCTTCATTACCATTTCACCAATCCAATGCCGCCACTACGCATGACAGTGACAATATGCAATTAGCAATCAGAATTTATCCTGCTCCTAGAGTTAATTAAGCAATCCAAATCTGAATTGGCCCGTTCATTCATTAATTAACTAATTAAGCAACCCAAATCTGAATTGGCCCGTACATTCATTAATTAACTAATTAAGCAACCCAAATATGAATTGGCCCGTACATTCATTAATTAACTAATTAAGCAACCCAATTCTGCATTCTTTCAGCCCTGACCAAATGTAACATGATATTGTTGTAAGAACAGAACAAGAACAGAGCGTCGTTTACAAAACAAAAGACAGCAGTCTAGCGTATATAACTCGTCTATAAAACTTGCTTGTTCTGATGAAGTATTCAAATGCTACAGCAGACCCGAAGACACAGACACATGGCAGTGATCAGAAAAGAGAATGCGAAGCATTGCTTACCTCACCTTGTGGTCACCGTGTTGAAGGTGGTGCCAAAATGGTTCAGCCCGAACACCTCTGACGTTATGATAAGCATGTTTTTATGGATATATAGATGGGTAAGAGATATTAATAACTTGTAAGATGAGTGTGCAGAAGAGGCATGATTTTGCAACAAATTTAAGCATAACAACATTATATTAATGATCAATGATGAGATGGATTGAGGAAACTAAAATAGGGTTAGATGTAAGCCATCAATACTAATGCTTAATCATCACTGGACAATTTCTAAACTCTTTAGTTTTAGATATACGCTAATGACCAAATAAGAAGGAATAAAGACAAACAAGTCAAACCGCGCAAATTTTGACCGAATTTCTAGAAAAATATATTCAGAAATTGAATGCCAAATTAGTATCAGTAAATACATAATAATAAATTTTTTAATACTACTATTTTAGGGTAAATATATTATTTAGTATTATAGTTATGATAGTTTTTCCTACAAAGGTGGTCCACTTTACACCGCTTGACTATAGACAAACTTTATGGTCCTTCTTCTTTTGGAGTCAGAGGGAGTACAATAATTTTGACACCAGGTATGTTAGCTATATTTAATTATTTTATTTTTGATGGTATAGAACTAGGGCTATAAAAAAATAATCAGATAATACTTAGTCTGGAGGAGAATAACTGGCTGAGGTCGAGGAACACTAAAAAATCATTCCAGGTCGCTAAATAGGCTTTTTTTTGCTATAAACTTTTCTGTAACCTATGTGAATATAATGGTATCTGAACACATCCCTTTGAAAAAAATAATATGTAAAACATATTTTTATAACGGTAAAAAAATCTAGCCGCACAAATATGCGGGTTACCCTTAGGGATGTAAATGGTACAGATAATTCCTGTTCCGGATCAGTATTCACATCCGTTTCTAAGGATATGGTCTGCACTTGCATGAATCCATCGGATATGGATACAGATACGGATTTTGGTCAACTGGATATCCAACGGATATGGTCGATAATATCCATCGGACGTGGATTATCCTGTAGTTCTTATGGATTATCTGAGGTTGTGAAATATGATTAACTGATAAGTTCAGCCCTATCGGCAAGCCTGATATATAATTCGCCCACCAATTAGAGTCACCAGATATAAAATTGTTGATGTATTGGTGTGAGATTTTTTTTTACGAAAATATCAGATCTATTATAAAGATTCATCGGAAGTACAAAGCATTCCAAACATAATAAAAATTACATCGCAAGTACAGCTTCTCCTCTCCTCCTATGGCCCCAACGACAACGACAACACGTGCTTAGCTAAAGCTTCAACTGTTAAACATCATTGTATGCCTTGTCACGGTATGTTATAAACTGTGCCGGCTAGATATGTGGCGTGCGTGTTGTAGTTAGGATAGGTTAGGTTGTTGTGACTAGATCTTGGTAGTTAGCTTAGCTTGGAGATCAATCCACACCTAACCTATCCCTAACCTCCTTGTAATCTTAGCCGCATGTCTGGGTATATAAACACGCAATGCGTCCCTGCCCCGGCAAGCGCTTCCAGCCTCTTGTTTCACATGGTATACAGAGCCTAGTTCTTCCATACATCTAGATCATGTCATTTTCTTCCTCCTCCCACGCCATGGCCATGCCCTCGCTCGCCTCCCTCGGCCACACCATCACGGAGAAACTCACCCGTGACAACTTCCTGGTGTGGAAGGTCCAAGTTCTTCCGCACGTCAGGGCTGCGGCAATGATGGGCTACCTTGACGGCTCGATCAAGGAACCCGCTGCTGTCATCGTCACCGAGAAGGAGACCAATGGGAAGAAGGAGACCACCGAGCTGCCCAATCCAGAGCATGCAATCTGGGTTACTCAAGATCAACAGGTCCTAACTTTTTTGCTCGCATCTCTATCCCGTGAAGTTCTGATGCATGTGTCCAATCACACCACAGTCGCGGGCATTTGGCAAGCCCTGGTCGAGAGCTTCTCTGCGCAGTCCTGAGCATGTCAAATTCAGCTTCGCTCGGCGATCGGCAACGCCCGCAAGGGAGATCTCTCCGCCTCTGCTTACTTCACGAAGATGAAGGGGTTAGCAGATGAACTTGCTGCTGCAGGAAAGCCCCTCGAGGAGGATGATATCGTTTCGCACATCCTCGAGGGCCTCATGCACGAGCCCGACTACAACGGGTTCGTCACCTCCATCTCCATGCGCTGCCACCGACCGGCCGATCGGTCTCAGCGAACTCTTCTTGCTGCTGCTCTCTGCGGAGGCCCGGATCACCGCCCAGCACGCCGCCTTCTCCGCTCATCACTCCGCCAACCTCGCTGCGAAGGGTGGTCGTGGAGGCTACGACGGCGGTCGCCGTGGTCAGGGTTGTGGACGTGGTGGCTACGGCGGGGGCAACTACTCCGACAACTCAGGCAATGGTGGTGGCGGTGGTGCGCCGCACCAACAGAACGGTGACCGCCGTGACCGCGAACGCTGTCAAATCTGCAAGGAGGAAGGCCACTGTGCGTGGCGCTGCAAGAAGAGGTTCGATAAAGGCTTCAACAACAATGTACGTAACCCTGCAGGTAGTGGTGGTGGCGGACGCGGCGGTGGAGGGCGCGGTGGCGGCGGCGGTAGTGGTGGCAACCCACGCTCCGCCAACTCTGCCCACTCCTACGGCGTGGATACCAATTGGTATCTCGACACCGGCGCCACAGATCACGTCACTGGCGAGTTGTATGAGCTAGCCGTCCGTGATCGCTACACCGGCACCGACCAAATTCACACAGCAAGTGGGCAAGGTATGGACATAGCGCATATTGGTCATTCAGTATTATCTACTCCCTCTGGTTCCTTACATCTCAACAACATCCTTCATGCTCCTAGTGCCGACCAAAGCCTTCTTTCTGCCTATAATCTTATATGAGATAATGATGTATTCATTGAGCTTCATCCTGAATTCTTTCTTGTTAAGGATCAGGCTACCCGGAGAACAATTCTGCAAAACAAGAGTAGATGGGGCTTGTTCCCCGTGACCGGACGGCAAAGTGCACCTCCACGCCAAGTTCTTGCTGCCATCAAGCCTTCCACCTCTCGGTGGCACAAGCGCCTAGGGCACCCTGCCCTTCCGGTAGTTCAAAAGATTCTACGTGATTTCAATCTTCCTGTCTCGAATAAACAAGACCACTTTCTGGTGTGTGATGCATGTCAGATGGCCAAGAGCCATCAGTTACCTTACTCTCGTTCAACTAGTGGATCCACAGCTCCTTTAGAGCTGATTTTTTCAGATGTTTGGGGTCCTGGACCCGTCTCTGTAGGAAGGTAGAAATACTATGTCAGTTTTATTGATGATTTTAGCAAGTTTAGCTGGATATATTTGCTCAAAAATAAATCTGATGTCTTCGAAATATTTCGCCTTTTCCAAGCTCATGTTGAACGTCTCTTTGATCGTAAAATCATTGCCATGCAAACCGATTGGGGTGGGGAATACCAATGGTTGAGCTCATTTTTTGAACGCATTGGCATCACACACCATGTTTCTTGTCCGCATGCTCATCAGCAGAACGGCTCCGCAGAAAGAAAACATAGGCACATCGTAGAAGTTTGTCTCTCTTTACTTGCTCATGCATTTATGCCACTTAAATTTTGGGACGAAGCGTTTCTCACTGCGGTCTATCTTATTAACCGTATCCCTAGCAGATTTATCAAGAACCAAACACCTCTAGAACGAATCTTTGGCACCAAGCCCAACTACTCCTTTCTCCGCATTTTTGGGTGTGCCGTCTGGCCAAACTTGCACCCTTTTAACAAGCACAAGCTTGAATTTAGGTCCAAGCAATGCGCCTTCCTAGGGTACAGTACCCTTCATAAAGGTTACAAATGCCTTGACATCTCTTCTGGTCGTGTGTATGTGTCCCGTGATGTCATTTTTGATGAGCAAGTTTTTCCCTTCGCAAGTCTCCACTCAAATGCCGGTGCTCAACTTCGCAAAGAATTGCTTCTCCTGCCTATCATCTCTTGCCGTCTCCTTTTTTTGCTCAAGGGGGAGCTGATTTTACTGCTGATAATATGTCCTTGTCCAATGCTAATGACCCAGCTGAAAGTGTGCAGGAAACAGGGCAGCCAAACATTGAAGACTTTGGTGAAAATTCTTATGATTTTATGCAGCACCCTGAGGATTCTGATACAGCCACAGAAGATTCGGCGGCCTCGGGATCCGTGGCTGCAGCCGCGCCAGGTGAATCGGCAGCGGGATCCGCGCCCGCAGTAGCGTCAGGCGAATCCTCGCCGGGATCCGTGCCAACAGATAGGCGGACAGGCGGGCGCCCTGTCCCGCTCTCCTCTAGTGGGCCCGCCAGGCGCACTACCGCTCTGTCCCGGCCTGGGAGGGCGTGCGGTCTCCTAGTGGGTCGGCCAGCCCGGTTTGGCGCGGTCCACCTGGCCCTCACGAGGCGAGGCGCACAGACTCTGACGCAGCACGATCTTCCTCGAGGGATGTGGCTGAAAGTGCTAGTGATCGACTAGAGGGGGGTGAATGGGCGATTTTTATGAAAGTCTTCAAAACATGGAAGTTTCGAAGACAAACGATAGAAATAAACCTATTACCATGCAGGGGAAGGTAGACTACACTAAGCAAACCATAGTCAAGTATTCAATGAAGTGAAAGCACAATGACTAATAGCAGCTAGGCAGCATAGATCAGGTAGGAAGATAGTGTGAAGCCAATCAGAACAATCAATTACTCAGTGAAGACAAAAGAGAATGCAATCATACAATGACTTCACCAGGGCCAACAGTAAGTAAAGGAATGGGAAGGACGAAACCAGTGACTCGTTGAAGACAATGATTTGTTGGACCAGTTCCAATTGCTGTGACAACTGTACGTCTAGTTAGGGAGGCTGAGATTCAACTCAGAAGACCACGTCTTCACCTTATTCCCCTTGAGCTAAGGACACCAGTCCTCGCCCAATCACTTTGGTAAGTCTTCAAGGTAGACTCCCAAACCTTCACAGACTTCGTTCACCGGCGATCCACAATGACTCTTGGATGCTCAGAATGCGACGCCTAACCGGCTGGAGGATTCACAGTCCTCAGGTGTAATAAGTCTTCAGATCATACAGACAGGAAGACTTCAGTGATGCCTAACACTCTTTGGCTCTGGGTGGTTAGGGCTTTATCCTCGCAAGGAATTCTCTCTCAAAGGCTTCGAGATGGGTTGCTCTCAAACAACAAAAGCCGTACACTAACTCTGAGCAGCCAACCATTTATGGTTGTAAGGGGTGGACTATTTATAGCCACTAGGCAACCCGACCTGATTTGTCCGAAATGACCCTGTGTCACTAAGGAACTGACACATGTTCCAACGGTCAGATTTCAAATACACGCGGCAACTTTACTTGGGCTACAAGCAAAGCTGACTCATCCAGCTCCGGATAAGATTTGCTCTCATTGTCTTCGCTCGAAGACATAGGATTTTGGTTGAGCATCACTTCAGTCACTCTGACTTTGTTCACTTGGACCCCACTTAACAGTACGGTGGTTCCTATGACTCAACAAAGAAGAAAAGGAGACAACGAAACAACTAAGTCTTCGCGCCCCATAGTCTTCATGCAATTTCTTCTCTTGTCATAGTCTTCAATGTGAATATCTTCACATACCACCATTGTCTTCAATGTCTTCATACATTTTTAGGGGTCATCTCCGGTAGATAAACCGAATCAATGAGGGACTACTACCTATGTTATCCTGTAATTCTCCCAAACACATTAGTCCCTCAACCAGGTTTGTCGTCAATACTCCAAAACCAACTAGGGGTGGCACTAGATGCACTTACAATCTTCCCCTTTTGGTGATTGATGACAAACTGGTTGAAGTTTTCAACGGGGATAAAAGTATGTGAAATGTAAAGGATTTAGGTATTGTCTTCATAAGTGGCAAAGGCTCCCCCTGAAGATGTGCATATAAGTAATTTGCTTTTGGAATGCAAATGCACATGGCAGGTTGTACTTGTGGAGATCCTCTTCAACTTATGACGACAATTCATCATGCATGAAAAGTATGTGAAGATAATGACATGCATAATGAAAAATGGACGTTCGCAGAATGACCTAAGTGCGGAAGTTATCATCGCACATGCGGAATTTATCATCGCATCACAGAATAGCAAATAAGTAGAAGACTACCATCGAGTTTAAGTGTTACAACTCAAAGAACCAAATGTATCAAAAAGCGGGAGTTGTAAACACTAGGCAAAATATAAAACCACCGCCCATATGGACCCGCTTGAAGACTATCAAACTCATATGCTTCTCCCCCTTTTGTCAGTAAGGACCAAAAAGGTTTGAAGACACAAAGCACCTACTCGTTCCCATGAGGAGTTGGTGAAGCAGCAGGGTCGTCGGTGTTGGTTGGCGGTGCAGACGAACTTGGTGCGGTGTTGATTCGCGCTGAAGGTGGTGAAGTAGCATCGTCTTCATCATCGATGACACGTGCATTCACTGTTGCAGCAGAGGATGAGAACTCAGAGTCTTCAAGAGACGGAGTACGCCGTAGCACAGTCCTTCTTGGAGGAGTTGAGTCAAACTTGAAGCGTTCAGAGAAGCCATCATCTTGAAGATCATCTTCAGAACACATAAGCATCAGCCCTTTCCATGTACGCCGACAAGTTTCATGGGCGACAAAGGCATTCTTGGTGGCAAGGTTGCGAATCCTGTTTATGTCCACCAAGAGGCTTTTCATTTGGCGCTTCAGCCAGTCATGATGCTTATCCTGTTTTTGATGAAGGGCAACCAGAAGCTCTCGGTCATTGAGAACACTAGATCGCTTCTTAGGCCGTTGTGCAATGGTGCTTTCAGTGGCTTCAGTGAGGGCACAATGAGGTGCACGGGTAGTACCAGCCAGAGGATAAACACGAGTGACTGCTGGGACTCCTTCAATGTGTTGTGAGAAGCTTTGATTATTAGCATTTTGAAGACTAAGGGGCTCCTTGGCAGGCTCTGGATAGATGGCTTCAACTGACATATTGACGTCAGGTAGAAAAATCAGATGATTGCGAGCAGAGGGCTGATAGGTGACAACTGAGTGTAGTTTGATCAGACGCATAATCCATGGAGCGTAAAACTTCAAGCCAAAGAGATCAGATCCTGATGCAGCAAGTTGGCAGATGAAGAAGTCTTGTGCATTGAAGCTTTTGCCGTGAAGAATATGGAAGAGCAAAGTCTTCATTGCACCTTCAAGCTTTGCATGTGGAAAATGTCCTTTGATTGGCCAGAGAGTTCACATTATAATGTGATAGATAGTACGTGGCAGATACTCAGGGTCTTCAACAAAGAACTCCTTAGGATATTCAGCATCGGGAGGCAAAGGCTTCATCATGCTAAGCATCTGACTCATGTTGGGTTCAGGCTTGTAAAAAATGCTTTCCATAGCAGCACCGTGAAGCTGACAACCAGGTTCATAAAGATCACCTGGAGTGGGCAGGCCAGTTAGCTCAATGACATCAAAGGCTTTGGCTTCATGATGAACATTGCCTGTCATCCACTCAAGGACCCAAGTCTTCGGATCCCTGTTGTAGCCACGAATATGAAGAGTGACAGAGAATTGGAGCAACAATTCTTCGTTCCAGTGCTCCTTGTCAGTGACGAACTGCAACAAGCCAGACTCTCTGAAGCAATCCATCGCTTCTTCCAAACACGGCAGACCAGTTATGGCTTCAGTGTCAAGACGCATATGTGGAAAAATGCGACCTTGATTGTATAAGATGCATGAGTAATAACTGCGCTGCTGATAGCTCCAAAACCGATCAGAAGATATTCTTGCCTTAGAGTAGGGGTTCTTAGCGCTATCAAGAAGGTGTTGTGTGCTTTGAAGCCATTGATATTGAATGATCCGATGCAGTGCCTGGAAACCTAGGCAGCCTTGGCATTGGCTTCTGAACCTGAGGCCTGCGCTCGATGTGATAGTCAAATTGGGGACCAGCAGCAGGTGGAGGAACAAGAAGAGGCCATTTGATAGTGATAAGCTAACCATAGTTGTATGCTTGCTTGATAGTATGTGGCCTTGGTGGCGGAACATGAGCAGTGATATCAACAGAGGCGTCAGGCTGCACATCTGTTGCAGGTGCATCATTAGCTTCATTGGCTTCTGGCACAGTGTTTGGTGCAGGCTCCACATTGTCTTCAGCCATGACCACGTCATTGGCTTCAGTGGTGTTAGTGGTGGCAGCCTCAGGATTCTCAACCTCCACTTGAGGAGCTGGAGGGTCGGGCACCGACACGTTCACTTTAGGAACAACTTCTTCAGTGATGGGGGGAGTAGGGACACGTTCTTCTGCTTGTTTTTCTTCGGCTGATGCAGCCGGATTGTCTTCAGCAACTTTAGCTTCAGACTCGGAGACATTCACAGTAGGAGTGGCTTCTGGGAACACCTGACGTGCAACAGATTGGTGGTGCACTTCTCCTTCTGGAACACTCGAAAGAGGGACTTGGGGCCTTGGTCCTTTGTGAAGCCTGCGTAACGCTGGCGACGCCTATGGAGATGGAGTTGGCTGGGCCTCAAAGTCATCATCTTCTTCTTGCACTGGTGGGGTGACTTGTTGTTGGGGAGTACTCGGGGTGTCTTGTTGTCGTGGGTGATCAGCCCATGATGCATCCTGAGCAATTGGCGTCAGAGGACGACCAATGCTGATGAGTTCGCTGTTCGTGAGAACAGGCGATGATACCAAGTTGTGCTCGATCTGAGGAAGAACTACACCATCTTCAACATTGTCATGGTGACCAATGTCTTCAGCAGCGGTGGGGTCAACTGCTGGAATGTCTTCAGCTTCAGGAGCCTCTATGGAAGCAGGCTCATGAACTACCATCCATCGTTCTTGATGCGAAGAGTCAGGACAAGCAACCGAGATGGGCTCGACAACAAGGGGCTCTGTGGGAGCAGCCTGATCTTTCTTGGTTTTGCGCTTCTTCTTGGAGGGAGGGACATCAAAAGCTTCAGGATTTTTCCTCTTTCTGGCTTCAGCCTCGGCAACCCTTGTATTCTTCAGTTCTGAAACGGTTGAATTGACCTTTGGCTTCAAGCCGGACATGCTGCTTGGGAAGACAATGCGAGGTTCTTCCCGCCTTGAAGGTGCAGATTTGTCAGTCGATGGCCTCTTCTTCTTTGCAGCCATTCTGGGGTCGATGCCAGGACGCCCAAGAGCCTTGCGCTTCTCAGCTTCATTGTAGGCTTGCACGCACTTGTCATCCAGACTCTTCATGCGCTCACGAGAACCTTTAGCTTCTTCTTGTTTCTTGAGAAAAGCTTCCTTGAGCTCGTGCAGCATAACCTTGAAGTTTTTGACATCTTGCACGCTGAGATTTGCCATGTGCTTCTTGAACTGATCTTTCTCATAGTCGATCTTGTGCTTCAGTTCAACGATGCGCTGAGCTAGAGCTAGCTTAGAAGCAATGGCGCCATTGAAAGAGACGCTGAGGCCAATTGGAAGTTGCAGATCTTCAAAGCTGAGATTGGGGGTTTCAAACCACTCATCAATGAAGTTGTGAATGATTGCCACGTCAAAGAGAGGCAAATCATTGAAAATTTCTGCTTCTTCCTTGCTCTTAATCAGTTGCTCAAGAGCGTCATCTGCAAGATCTTCATCACTGGACAGATCAATGTGTCCGTCTCGCAGAATGGCAGCAGGGGTCAATGCCCGATCAGTATTCTTTTTCATCTCCGTCTTCTTGGAGATACGTGATAGATCTTCAGACTGCACACTGTCTTCAGGAGGTGCAGTAGCCAGTGGCTTCGCACGTGAAGCTTTTGGAGGAGCAGCTGGCTTTGAAGCTTTAGCCTTCTTTTGCTTCTGCGGCTTTGGAGTAGGAGCTGGGGCTTCATCAGTGTCAGCATCATCATCAGAATGATCCACTTTGGCATCTTGAACAAAAATGTGAGTGATAAGGCCATCAAGGTTGTAGAAAGGTCCGATGATATTGGGTTCAGCATCGCGTGTGCCGTCAGCCCGGGGAGCAGAAGGACCAGGGTTGAAGTCTAGTCCCAATGACTTCTTGTTTTCCTTGGCCGATGCCTTTGCGTGCTGGAAGTTGCGCTTGAAGAGATTATCGTCACGACACCAGAGCAGTGATGATGGGTCGGCATTTTCAGGCTGTGGTCCACGGACCATACAGGGATAGAAACCCTGAGCAATAGCTTCAGCTCTAGTCTTGGGTGGAAGGCTTCGGAAGAGAATGTCACCCCAAGGACTCTTGATGGCATTCTTCTCAGCATACTCCTGGGTCACAAACTTGTATTTAAACCATTGTTCGGCCCAATATCTTTGAATCCATTGGATCGTGTCTTGCGCTGATTGTAATCCTCTTCTGGATCTGTCTTGTACAGCTCTGAGAGGTCATCAGGAAGATCTCTTGATGTTCCCCCTCGACGCTATCTGCCACCCTTCCTTGCTGATTTCTCTGTAGCCATGAACTTCAAACTAAATGGCTTCAACACGTTCAAAGGCTTCAAAGGCTTCCGCTTGCTGGTCAAACAGGAACTGGCTTCGGAGAGTTAATGTGATGCTGTAAGAATTCTGCAAATGAATGCAGACTATGAGAACCAAGGGATTCTCCCACGGACATGTACCTGTGACAGCATTAGAGATGCGAGGGAAAGGGAGAGGTCATATGCATTCTCAGAAGATTTTGAAGATAAATCAGTTTGAAGACATTGACCTCATGGTGCGAAGACATTCACTTATGTGTTTGAAGTTGGTTCCAGATTTGTACGAATCCAGGAATAGGTACAAGTGAGGAATCTAACTCGTTATGAAGCTTAAGTGAATATACTAGGCATTATATGAGATGCAGACAGGATAGATCTAACATTGAGTAGGCAGAAACCACTTTCGGTAAACATGATGAATCTTTTAGGATAAAAAAGATGGTAAAAAGAGAGTTTTATTTACCACACGATGAACTGCTAGATGGGAAGAGTAGGAGACCGAGTAGTTCAATCCACCGTGCCCTAACTTGGCGACGGAGGACACCTACGGCGGCGGCGGAGAGGACGATGACCGCGGCTGGCGTGAGGACGGCATCGGTGAAGTTGCGGCAGCGAAGCGCTTCGTCGCCGGCATCGTCGAGAGCTAGCGGTGGCGCTAGGGTTTTGACGAGGTGGAGAGGTGGAAGAAGGTTTTCTTGACCGCAGGGGACATGTATTTATAAGGAAGTATGCGACACAACGTAAATACGCAGGTGCCCCTGGCGGTTCACATATGAGGGACACGTGGCAAGCATGCAACATACCCGGAGTTGTCCCACGTTCCCACGCCCGCCCGAACTGTCGGATGGTCGTTCCGGCTTCTCTGGATTTCAGGCATGTAAGTGCATCTAGTGCCACCCCTAGTTGGTTTTGGAGTATTGATGACAAACCTAGTTGAGGGACTAATTTGTTTGTGAGAATTGCGGGATAACACAGGTAGAAGTCCCTCATTGATTCAGTTTTCCTACCAAAGATGACCCCTAAAAATGTATGAAGACATTGATGTCAAAAGGTGGTATATGAGGATATTCACATTGAAGACTATGACAAGAGAAGACATCGCATGAAGCCTATGGAGCTCGAAGACTTAGATCTTTCGTAGTTCTTTTTCTTCTTCATTGAGTCATAGGAACCACCGTACTGTTAAGTGGGTCCAAGAGAACCAGTCAGAATGACTGAAGTGATGCCTAACCAAAACCTATGTCTTCGAGTGAAGACTATGAGAGCGAATCTTGTCCAGAGTCAGACAAGTCAGCTTTGCTTGTAGCCCAAGTAAAGTTGCCGTGTGAGTTTGAAATCTGACCGTTGGAACACGTGTCAGTTCCTTAGTGACCCAGGGTCATTTCAGACAAATTAGGTCGGGTTGCCTAGTGGCTATAAATAGCCCACCCCCTACAACCATAAATGGTTGGCTGCTCAGATTCAAAGTACGGCTTTTGTCGTTTGAGAGCAACCCACCTCGAAGCCTTTGAGAGAGAATTCCTTGCGAGGATAAAGCCCTACCACCCAGAGCAAAAGAGAATTAGGCATCACTTAAGTCTTCTTGTCTGTGTGATCTGAAGACTTATTACACTTGAGGACTGTGAATCCTCCAGCCGGTTAGGCGTCACGTTCTGAGCATCCAAGAGACATTGTGGATCGCCGGTGAACGAAGTTTGTGAAGGTTTGGGAGTCTACCTTGAAGACTTACCAGAGTGATTGGGCGAGGTCTGTGTGACCTTAGCTCAAGGGGAATACGGTGAGGACTAGGTGTCCTGAGCTGCGTGTTCAGGACTGGGTGTCCGGGACTGTGTGTCCTCAGGTTTAAATACCTAGCCGCCCTAACCAGACGTACAGTTGTCACATCAACTGGAACTGGTCCAACAAATCATTGTCTTCAACGAGTCACTGGTTTCATCCTTCCCTTCCCTTTAGTTACTGTTACTCCTTGTGAAGTCATTGTATATTTGCACTATCTTTTGTCTTCACTAAGTGACTGAGTATTCTGTTTGGCTTCATAATATCTTCCTATCTGATCCTTACTACATTGCTGCTATTAGTCATTGTGCTCTCACTCCATTGAATACTTGACTATGGTTTGCCTAGTGTAGTCTACCTTCCGCTGCATGGTAATAGGTTTATTTCTATCGTTTGTCTTCGAAACTTCCACGTTTTGAAGACTTTCATAAAAATCGCCTATTCACCCCCCCCTCTAGTCGATATAACGCACTTTCAATTGGTATCAGAGCGAGGTGCTCCCTTGTTTTGTGTGATTCGGTTTAACCACATGGAGTTTTAGCTATGTCGCTTGCATGGATAATTAAAGTCTCCGCTGCGTGCCCCGTCTTCGATGGAACTGAATATCCCTACTGGAAGAATAAGATGCGCATGCATCTTGAAGCCATTGACGTCAACCTATGGTATGTCGTCAAGAACGGCGTTCCCAAGGCTGGAGAAGGTGTCACTGCTGCTGATGTCAAGAAGTTCGTTCAACTGGACTCTACTGCCAAGAATATCATCTGTGGTCATCTGACCAAAGGACAGTATGGCCGTGTGAGTGCTTTGGAAACATCTAAGCTGGTCTGGGACTGGCTCTCCAAGGTCAACGAAGGTGTCTCAACCCAGAGAGATCAGAGAATCAATGTCCTTCGCAACCTCTTCAACCGCTTCAAGCGAAATGACAATGAGAATGTCCAGCTCACGTTTGATCGACTCACTGACATCACAAATGAGCTTCAAGCCCTCGGCGCTACTGAGATCACCAAGCATGAAGTCGTCAAGACACTACTGAGGTCGCTTGATAGTTCGTTTGACACCCTAGCCCTGATGATTCAAGAACGACCTGATTTCAAGACACTCGATCCGTCCGACATACTTGAGAGGCTCAACACACATGAGTTTCAGCTTTCTGAGAAAAGAGATATCTACGGTCCAAACTATGGGCGAACTCGTGCCTTGAAGGCAAAAGCTGTCTCCTCATCTGAAGAAGAATCTGACAGCAGTTCTGATGATCCTGAAGACATTGGAAATGAACTTGCTATGCTTGTGAAGAAGTTCCAAAAATTCACCTAGAAGAAAGGCTTCAGAAAGTCTTCACGATCAAGATCAAGGAATGATGAAGCTTCTGCTCATGACTACAAAAAGAAAACATGCCACAAGTGCAAGAAAACTGGCCACTTCATCTCTGAGTGTCCGCAGTGGGACAATGAGAATAGAAAGAAGAAGAAGATCAAGGAATATGACTCTGACAACAAGAAGAAGAAGAAATACTCAAAGTCTTCTTCCAAGTCTTCCTCAAAGTCTTCATCACACAAGAAGAGCTCATCTGGCAAGGCACGTGCATTTGTTGGCAAGGAAATGGATTCAGAGGAGGAGTCCGCTTCTGAGGAGGCGGAGGTGGAGTCTGAGGAGGAGTCCGATTCTGGCGTTGCAAGTATGGCTACAGCATACGTTGCCAAGTCCATCTTCAACACTGAAGACAATGACTTCACCACCAACACCGATGCAAATGACAAGGACTACTCTGCTCCTACCTACTGCTTCATGGCACGCGGTGCCAAGGTAAACACACGCACTACTCACTATCAAACATCTAGCGACGATGACTCTGATTGTGGTTCAAGACCCAGCTACAAAACACTTGCTAAAATTGCAACTGATCAACAGAAAGCCATGGAACATATTCAAAAACTGTTAGACAAAAGCGATGATCTGTTAGGCGCTGAAATGACTCGATCTGAGTCCTTAATTGAAGACATAAAAAATCTTCACGTTAAGTATGAGGAGCTTGAAAGTCGTCATGAAACGCTCTCAACAACTCATGAAAAGCTTTCCTATGATTATCTTCAAAGGAAGCAAGATCTTGAGAAATTGAGAGCAGCTCATGAAGATCTTCAAAAAGAAAATGAGTCACCTCGCGCCAAACAGATCAGTTCCGCTCAGGAAGGATTTGAACCACCATGTCTTAAATGTATTGAGCGTGATAATGCTACTTCTGTTGCTGAATGTTCTACTGCTGCTACTGTTGCAATATCTTCAACTATTGATGTGGGAACTAACCCCTCTGCTGAGGATACCACTGCTATTGCTGATGAGAATGCTAGGTTGACGATATCGCTTAAAATAGGGATGTACAAAAGTCTCAAAGGGCATCAGACACTATGTGATGTCCTCAAAAGACAGATCCTGAACCGAAACCCTAGGAAAGAGGGTGTTGGGTTCGTAAGGAAAATGAATGCTGTGTTGGAAATATGCCCTAGAGGCGATAATAAAAGTGTTATTATTATATTTCTTTGTTCATGATAATAGTCTTTTATTCATGCTATAACTGTATTATCCGGAAATTGTAATACACGTGTGAATACATAGACCACAATATGTCCCTAGTGAGCCTCTAGTTGACTAGCTCGTTGTGATCAATAGATAGTCATGGTTTCCTGGCTATGGACATTGGATGTCGTTGATAACGGGATCACATCATTAGGAGAATGATGTGATGGACAAGACCCAATCCTAAGCCTAGCACAAAGATCGTGTAGTTCGTATGCTAAAGCTTTTCTAATGTCAAGTATCTTTTCCTTAGACCATGAGATTGTGCAACTCCCGGATACCGTAGGAATGCTTTGGGTGTACCAAACGTCACAACGTAACTGGGTGGCTATAAAGGTGCATTACAGGTATCTCCGAAAGTGTCTGTTGGGTTGGCACGAATCGAGACTGGGATTTGTCACTCCGTGTAAACGGAGAGGTATCTCTGGGCCCACTCGGTAGGACATCATCAGAATGTGCACAATGTGACCAAGGGGTTGATCACGGGATGATGTGTTACGGAACGAGTAAAGAGACTTGCCAGTAACGAGATTGAACAAGGTATCGGTATACCGACGATCGAATCTCGGGCAAGTAAAATACCGCTAGACAAAGGGAATTGTATACGGGATCGATTGAGTCCTTGACATCGTGGTTCATCCGATGAGATCATCATGGAACATGTGGGAGCCAACATGGTATCCAGATCCCGCTGTTGGTTATTGACCGGAGAACGTCTCGGTCATGTCTACATGTCTCCCGAACCCGTAGGGTCTACACACTTAAGGTTCGATGACGCTAGGGTTATAAAGGAAGTTTGTATGTGGTTACCGAATGTTGTTCGGAGTCCCGGATGAGATCCCGGACGTCACGAGGAGTTCCGGAATGGTCCGGAGGTAAAGATTTATATATGGAAAGTTGTTGTTCGAGTTCCGGAAAAAGTTCGGGTTTTTTCGGTATTGTACCGGGAAGCTTCCAGAAGGTTCCGGAGGATTCCGGAGGGGTCCGGAGGTCCGGAAATTGTTCCACCACGTCCAATACAGCAGCATGGGCTGTAAGGGGGCGCCCTAGCCTTAATGGGCCAGGGGAACCAGCCCCCCAAGGCCCATGCGCATGGGAAGGGGGAAACCCTAAAGGGGGAGGCCTCCACTTGACTTGGGAGGCACTCCTCCCCCCTTGGCCGCACCCCTTGGGGTGGGAAACCCTAAAGGGGGCGCAGCCCCCCTTCCCCCTATATATAGTTGAGGTTTGGGGCTGCTAAACACATGAGAACTTCTCCTCTTGGTGCAGCCCTACCTCTCTCCCTCCTCCTCCTCTCCCGTGGTGCTTGGCGAAGCCCTGCTGGATTGCCACGCTCCTCCACCACCACCACGCCGTTGTGCTGCTGCTGGACGGAGTCTTCCTCAACCCCTCCCTCTCTCTTTGCTGGATCAAGGCATGGGAGACGTCACCGGGCTGTACGTGTGTTGAACGCGGAGGTGCCGTCCGTTCGGCACTAGGATCTCCGGTGATTTGAATCACGACGAGTACGACTCCTTCAACCCCGTTCTCTTGAACGCTTCCGCTTAGCGATCTACAAGGGTATGTAGATGCACTCTCCTTCCCCTCGTTGCTGGTTTCTCCGTAGATAGATCTTGATGACACGTAGGAAAATTTTGAATTTCTGCTACGTTCCCCAACAGTGGCATCATGAGCTAGGTCTATTGCGTAGTTTCTTTGCACGAGTAGAACACAAAGGAGTTGTGGGCGTTGATTTTGTTCAATATGCTTACCGTTACTAGTCCAATCTTGTTTCGACGGTATTGTGGGATGAAGCGGCCCGGGCCGACCTTACACGTACTCTTACGTGAGACAGGTTCCACCGATTGACATGCACTTGGTGCATAAGGTGGCTAGCGGGTGCCAGTCTCTTCCACTTTAGTCGGAACGGATTCGATGAAAAGGGTCCTTATGAAGGGTAAATAGCAATTGGCATATCACGTTGTGGTTTTGCGTAGGTAAGAAACGTTCTTGCTAGAAACCCATAGCAGCCACGTAAAACATGCAAACAACAATTAGAGGACGTCTAACTTGTTTTTGCAGGGTATGCTATGTGATGTGATATGGCCAAGAAGAATGTGATGAATGATATGTGATGTATGAGATTGATCATGTTCTTGTAATAGGATTCACGACTTGCATGTCGATGAGTATGACAACCGGCAGGAGCCATAGGAGTTGTCTTAAATTTATTGCATGACCTGCGTGTCATTGAAGAACGCCATGTAACTTACTTTACTTTATTGCTAAACGCGTTAGCCATAGAAGTAGAAGTAGTCGTTGGCGTGACAACTTCATGAAGACACGATGATGGAGATCATGATGATGGAGATCATGGTGTCAAGCCAGTGACAAGATGATCATGGAGCCCCGAAGATGGAGATCAATGGAGCTATATGATATTGGCCATATCATGTCACAACTATATAATTGCATGTGATGTTTATTATGATTATGCATCTTGTTTACTTAGGACGACGGTAGTAAATAAGATGATCCCTTACAAAATTTCAAGAAGTGTTCTCCCCTAACTGTGCACCGTTGCTACAGTTCGTCGCTTCTAAGCACCATGTGATGATCGGGTGTGATGGATTCTTACGTTCACATACAACGGGTGTAAGACAGTTTTACACAGCGAAAACACTTAGGGTTAACTTGACGAGCCTAGCATGTACAGACATGGCCTCGGAACACGGAGACCGAAAGGTCGAGCATGAGTCGTATAGTAGATACGATCAACATGAAGATGTTCACCGATGATGACTAGTCCGTCTAACGTGATGATCGGACAAGGCCTAGTTGACTCGGATCATGTAATCACTTAGATGACCAGAGGGATGTCTATCTGAGTGGGAGTTCATAAGATGAACTTAATTATCCTGAACATAGTCAAAAGACCTTTTGCAAATTATGTCGTAGCTCGCGCTATAGTTCTACTGTTTAGATATGTTCCTAGAGAAAATTATAGTTGAAAGTTGATAGTAGCGATTATGCGGTCAGTAGAAAGCTTATGTCCTTAATGCACCGCTTAGTGTGCTGAACCCCAAACGTCGTTTGTGGATGTTGCGAACATCGGACATACACGTTTTGATAACTACGTGATAGTTCAGTTAAATGGTTTAAGTAGAGGCACCAAAGACGTTTTTCGAAACATCGCGGAACATATGAGATGTTTCGAGGGCTGAAATTGGGATTTCAGGCCCGTGCCCACGTCAAGAGGTATAAGACCTCCGACGATTTTCTTAGACTGCAAACTAAGGGAGAAAAGCTCAATCGTTGAGCTTGTGCTCAGATTGTCTGAGTGCGACAATCACTTGAACCGAGTGGGAGTTAATCTTCCAGATGAGATAGTGATGTTTCCCCAAAGTCATTGCCACCAAGCTACTAGAGCTTCGTGATAAACTATAACATATCAAGGATAGAGATGATGATCCTTGAGGTATTCGCGTTGTTTGACATCGCGAAAGTAGAAATCAAGAAGGAGCATCAATTGTTGATGGTTGGTGAAACCACTAGTTTCAAGAAGGGCAAGGGCAAGAAGGGATACTTCATGAAACGGCAAATCAGCTGCTGCTCTAGTGAAGAAACCCAAGGTTGAACCCAAACCCGAGACTAAGTGCTTCTGTAATAAGGGAACGACCACTGGAGCAGCATTACCCTAGATACTTGGTAGATGAGAAGGCTGACAAGGTCGATAGAAGTATATTGGATATACATTATGTTAATGTGTACTTTACTAGTACTCCTAGTAGCACCAGGGTATTAGATACCGGTTCGGTTGCTAAGTGTTAGTAACTCGAAATAAAAGCTACGGAGTAAACGGAGACTAGCTAAAGGTGAGCTGACGATATGTGTTGGAAGTTTTTCCAAGCTAGATGTGATCAAGCATCGCACGCTCCCTCTACCAACGAGATTGGTGTTAAACCTAAATAATTGTTATTTGGTGTTTGCGTTGAGCATAGACATGATTGGATTATGTCTATTGCAATACGGTTATTCATTTAAGGAGAATAATAGTTACTCTATTTATTTGAATGATACCTTCAATGGTCTTGCACCTAAAGGAATGGTTTATTGAATCTCGATCGTAGTGATACACATTTTCATGCCAAAAGATATAAGATAGTAATGATAGTACCACTTACTTGTGGCACTGCCATGTAAGTCATAATGGTATAAAACGCATGAAGAAGCTCCATGTTGATGGATCTTTGGACTCACTCGTTTTGAAAAGTTTGAGACATGCGAACCATGTCTATTGGTGTATACGCATGAAGAAACTCCATGCAGATGGATCGTTTGGACTCACTTGATTTTGAATCACTTGATATGCAAATCATACCACATGGGCAAGATGACTGAAAAGCCTCGTTTTCAGTAAGATGGAACAAGATAGCAACTTGTTGGAAGTAACACATTTTGATGTGTACAGTCCAATGAGTGCCGAGGCATGCAGTGAATATCGTTATGTTCTTACTTCACAGATGATTCGAGTAGATGTTGAGAATATTTACTTGATGAAACACAAGTCTGAATTATTGAATGGTTCAAGTAATTTCAGAGTGAAGTAGAAGATCATTATGACAAGAGGATATAATGTCTATGATATGATCATAGAGATGAATATCTGAGTTACGAGTTTTGGCACACAATTAAGACATTATGGAAATTGTTTCACAATTAATACCGCCTGGAACACCATAGTGTGATGGTGTGTCCGAACATCATAGTTGCACCCTATTGGATATGATGCGTACCATGATTTCTCTTATCGAATTACCACTATCGTTCATGGGTTAGGCATTAGAGACAACCACACTCATTTTAATAGGGTACCACATAATTCCGTTGAGACGACACCGTTGTCGTTTCTTAAAGGTTTGGGGCTGCGATGCTTATGTGAAAGAGTTTCAGGTTGATAAGCTCGAACCCAAAGCGGATAAAATGCATCTTCATAGGACACCCAAAACAGTTGGGTATACCTCCTAATTCAGATCCGAAAGCAATATGGATTGTTTCTTGAATCGGGTCCTTTCTCGAGGAAAGGTTTCTCTCGAAAGAGTTGAGTGGGAGGATGGTGGAGACTTGATATGGTTATTGAACCATCACTTCAACCAGTGTGTATCAGGGCACAGGAAGTTGTTCATGTGGCACCTACACCAATTGAAGTAGAAGATTATGATAGTGATCATGAAGTTTCGGATCAAGTCACTGCCGTACCTCGTAGGGTGACAAGGATACGTACTACTTCAGAGTGGTACAGTAATCCTGTCTTGAAGGTCATGTTGCTAGACAACAATGAACCTACGAGCTATGGAGAAGCGATGGTGGGCCCAAATTCCGACAAATGGTTAAGAAACCATGAAATCCGAGATAGGATCCATGTATCAAAACAAAGCATGGACTTTGGTGGACTTGCCCGATGATCGGCAAGCCATTGAGATAAATGGATCTTTAAGAAGAAGACGGACGTGGGTGGTAATGTGACCATCTATGAAGCTCGACTTGTGGCGAAGTGTTTTTTCACAAGTTCAAGGAGTTAACTACGATGAGATTTTCTCATCTGTAGCGATGCTTAAAGTCCGTCGGAATCATGTTAGCATTAGCTGCATTTATGAAATCTGGCAGATGGATGTCAAAACGAGTTTCCTTATCAGTTTTCGTAAGGAAAGGTTGTATGTGATACAGTCAGAATGGTTTTGGCGATCCTAAGGATGCTAAAAGGTATGCTAGCTCCAGCAATCCTTCCATAGACTGGAGTAAGCATCTCGGAGTTGGAATGTATGCTTTGATGAGATGATCAAAGATTTTGGTGTATACAAAGTTTATGAGAAACTTGTATTTCCAAAGAAGTGAGTGGGAGCACTATAGATTTTCCGATGAGTATGTGTTGTTAACATGTTGTTGATCGGAAATGACGTAGGATTTCTGGAAAGCATATAGGGTTATTTGAAAAGTGTTTTTCAATGGAAAACCTGGATTAAGCTACTTGAACGTTGAGCATCAAGATCTATAAGGATGGATCAAAACGCTTAATGGTACTTTCAAATGAGCACATACCTTGACATGATCTTGAAGGTGTTCAAGATGGATCAGTCAAAGAAGAAGTTCTTGCCTGAGTTGTAAGGTACGAAGTTAAGACTTAAAGCTCGACCATGGCAGAATAGAGAGAAAGGACGAAGGTCGTCTCCTATGCTTAAGACATAGGCTCTACGGTATGCTATGCTGTGTACCGCACCTGAAGTGTGCCTTGCCATGAGTTAGTCAAGGGGTACAAGAGTGATCCAAGAATGGATCACAGACAGCGGTCAAATTTATCCTTAGTAACTAGTGGACTAAGGATTTTTCTCAATTATGGAGGTGGTAAAAGAGTTCGTCGTAAAGGTTACGTCGATGCAAGCTTAACACCTATCCGGATAGCTCTAAGTAGAGATACCGGATACGTACAATGGGGCAACAATTTAGAATAGCTCCAAGTGGAACAGTTATTTGGAATGGCTCCAAATAGAACGTGGTAGCTACATCTAGGAGATGACATAGAGATTTGTAAAGCACACACGGATCTGAAAGGTTGAGACCCGTTGACTAAAACCTCTCTCACAAGCAACATGATCAAACCCAAAACTCTTTGGATGTTGGTCACATGGTGATGTGACCTGTCAGTGTTAATCACATGGTGATGTGAACTAGATTATTGACTCTAGTGCAAGTGGGAGACTGTTGGAAATATGCCCTAGAGGCAATAATAAAAGTATTATTATTATATTTCTTTGTTCATGATAATAGTCTTTTATTCATGCTATAACTGTATTATCCGGAAATCGTAATACACGTGTGAATACATAGACCACAATATGTCCCTAGTGAGCCTCTAGTTGACTAGCTCGTTGTGATCAACAGATAGTCATGGTTTCCTGGCTATGGACATTGGATGTCGTTGATAACGGGATCACATCATTAGGAGAATGATGTGATGGACAAGACCCAATCCTAAGCCTAGCACAAAGCTCGTGTAGTTCGTATGCTAAAGCTTTTCTAATGTCAAGTATCTTTTCCTTAGACCATGAGATTGTGCAACTCCCGGATACCGTAGGAATGCTTTGGGTGTACCAAACGTCACAACGTAACTGGGTGGCTATAAAGGTGCATTACAGGTATCTTCGAAAGTGTCTGTTGGGTTGGCACGAATCGAGACTGGGATTTGTCACTCCGTGTAAACGGAGAGGTATCTCTGGGCCCACTCGGTAGGACATCATCAGAATGTGCACAATGTGACCAAGGGGTTGATCATGGGATGATGTGTTACGGAACGAGTAAAGAGACTTGCCAGTAACGAGATTGAACAAGGTATCGGTATACCGACGATCGAATCTCGGGCAAGTAAAATACCGCTAGACAAAGGGAATTGTATACGGGATCGATTGAGTCCTTGACATCGTGGTTCATCCGATGAGATCATCGTGGAACATGTGGGAGCCAACATGGGTATCCAGATCCCGCTGTTGGTTATTGACCGGAGAACGTCTCGGTCATGTCTACATGTCTCCCGAACCCGTAGGGTCTACACACTTAAGGTTCGATGACGCTAGGGTTATAAAGGAAGTTTGTATGTGGTTACCGAATGTTGTTCGGAGTCCCAGATGAGATCCCAGACGTCACGAGGAGTTCCGGAATGGTCCGGAGGTAAAGATTTATATATGGAAAGTTGTTGTTCGAGTTCCGGAAAAAGTTCGGTTTTTTTCGGTATTGTACCGGGAAGCTTCCAGAAGGTTCCGGAGGATTCCGGAGTGGTCCGGAGGTCCGGAAATTGTTCCACCACGTCCAATACAGCAGCATGGGCTGTAAGGGGGCGCCCTAGCCTTAATGGGCCAGGGGAACCAGCCCCCCAAGGGGCCCATGCGCATGGGAAGGGGGAAACCCTAAAGGGGGAGGCCTCCACTTGACTTGGGAGGCACTCCTCCCCCCTTGGCCGCACCCCTTGGGGTGGGAAACCCTAAAGGGGGCGCAGCCCCCCTTCCCCCTATATATAGTTGAGGTTTGGGGCTGCTAAACACATGAGAACTTGTCCTCTTGGTGCAGCCCTACCTCTCTCCCTACTCCTCCTCTCCCGTGGTGCTTGGCGAAGCCCTGCTGGATTGCCATGCTCCTCGACCACCACCACGCCGTTGTGTTGCTGCTGGATGGAGTCTTCCTCAACCTCTCCCTCTCTCCTTGCTGGATCAAGGCATGGGAGACGTCACCGGGCTGTACGTGTGTTGAACGCGGAGGTGCCGTCCGTTCAGCACTAGAATCTCCGGTGATTTGAATCACGACGAGTACGACTCCTTCAACCCCGTTCTCTTGAACGCTCCCGCTTAGCGATCTACAAGGGTATGTAGATGCACTCTCCTTCCCCTCGTTGCTAGTTTCTCCATAGATAGATCTTGGTGACACGTAGGAAAATTTTGAATTTCTGCTACGTTCCCCAACATGCTGATGGCTCTTACTGGAAACCTGAGAAGTACCCCAAAACCACATGGGTTGCTGCAAAGGAACCTTCAGCAGATCCATCCAATCTGTCTGGCTTCACTTGTGCTAACCCCATTGTCATTGATGAATCCTTTGATGCAAACTATAAACTGTTTAAAAATCAGAATGGTGAAGTGTTTGCCAGGTACATTGGTACTAACTGCAGGAATGGACCGCCTATGAAGAAGATCTGGGTGCCCAAAAGGTGTTTTGAAAATCTTCCTGTGAATGTCATCATGACACCACAGATGAAGAAGACTAACCCCAGACCACAGGCTTCATACGGCCCAAAGGCTTCAGACAGACAGAGGACTCACCTGAGTCGCACGAACGCAAATGTTTTGCAGGGAAACCATACTCAGGCCTATGAATATGAGCGCGGTTCATCGAACCGCCATGTTCACAAGACCAAGAACTATTCTGCTTATTCTTATGAGTACTATTGTCCACCTGCAAGACTTTTTGCTAGGGCTCCAAAGCCAAAGTTCTCAGACGCTGCACTTAGACTTATTGCTTCTAAGCCACCCTTGAAGATGTGGGTGGCTAAGAAAGCTTAACTCTCTTTTGCAGGGAAAGGTCTCCAACAGAAAACCAAAATCGTCTGACGCTATTGCTGGGGACCTTAAACATCTTGTAGGGCGCAAGATCAAATGCCCGAATGGCCTTACTATGTACTTCGTTCCTGAATCGCTTGCTACTCTCCCTATTAGTCCTAATCTGGATCTAAGCTTTCATAACCCACTGGTTCGTCAAATGTTTTTGCTTCACAATTCTCTTCGTGAAGCCTATCCCCCTAACTGCACTGTAGGGTACGACACCAGCGTCTTCAGAATGGATTATTGATAGTGGGTGTACAAATCACATGACTGGCAAAAGAAGCCTTCTTATGGACTCAACCTTACGTCCAACCGACAAGAGTCACATCACATTTGCCGACACTGGTAAAAGTAAGGTACTGGGTCTAGGTAGAGTTGCAATCTCAAAGGATCAACACATGGATAAAGTCATGCTTGTTGAATCCCTTGGCTTCAACTTAATGTCTGTCTCAATGTTTTGCGATTTGAACATGATCGTAATATTTAGAAAATATCGCTGCCTTGTTCTAATGGAATCTGACAAGTCTCTAGTGTTTGAAGGGTATCGGAAAGATGATTTATACGTGGTAGATTTCTCAGCAGGACCACAACTTGCCATATGTCTTCTAGCAAAAGCTTCAGAATGCTGGCTCTGGCATCGAAGGCTAGGGCATGCTGGCATGAGGAACCTCCACACCCTTGCAAAGAAGAAGCATGTCATAGGCATTGAGGGCGTCAAGTTCAAGAAAGATCACTTATGCGGTGCCTGTGAAGCAGGAAAGATGACGAGGGCCAAACATCCCTCAAAGACAATCATGACAACTACTCGACCCTTTGAACTGCTCCACATGGATCTTTTCGGTCCCACTCATTACTCAACTCTTACTACTACTGCTTGTTTCTATGGCTTTGTCATTGTCGATGATTATTCTAGATATACTTGGGTGCACATAATCCTCTACAAGACTGAAGTGCAGGATGTCTTCAGACGCTTCGCCAATCGAGCAATGAACAACTATGGCCCCAAGATAAAGCACATCAGAAGTGACAATGGCACTGAATTCAAGAACTCTGGCCTTGATACATATCTTGACACTTTGGGCATCACACATGAATTCTCAGCTCCGTACACACCACAGCAGAATGGCGTCGTCGAACGCAAGAACAGAACACTCATTGAGATGGCCAGAACGATGCTAGATGAATACAAGACTCGAAGAAAATTCTGGCCTGAAGCCATTGATACTGCATGCCATACAATCAATCGTGTTTATCTTCACAAGCTTCTGAACAAGACATCTTATGAGCTCCTTACTGGCAAGAAGCCAAATGTCAGTTACTTTAGAGTATTTGGTGCCAGGTGCTGGATCAAGGATCCACATCATCTTCAAAATTTGCACCAAAAGCACATGAGGGTTTTATGCTTGGATATGGAAAGGATTCGCACTCCTACAGAGTCTTCAATCTCTTTCATTATAAAGTGGTTGAAACAGTGGATGTGCGATTTGATGAGACTAACGGTTCACAAAGAGAACACCTGCCAAATGTGCTAGATGAAGTTCCATTGAGCGAATCAATCAAGCTAATGGGAACTGGAGAAATCATACCCTTTGAAGCTCAACCTGAAGAGGAACTTATCATCTCCGCACCTGATCAACCTGAAGACAATGCTCAGCCTGAAGACAATCCCTCTAACAACGACAATGATCAGCAAGAACAAAATCTTCGCCCTGTACATCCTCATGTTGCCAATGAAGTGCAGATTGAGAGAATAATTGATAGCATCAACGCACCCGGTCCGCTCACTCGTTCAAGGGCAACTTAGCTAGCAAATTTCTGTGGGCACTTCGCATTCGTCTCAATAACAGAACCCAAGAAAGTTGAAGAAGCCTTCAAGAAACCTGAATGGATTCAAGCTATGCAAGAAGAGCTTCAACAGTTTGAGCTGAATAATGTATGGGAACTGGTTAAGCGTCCTGATCCTTGGAAGCACAACATAATAGGCACCAAATGGATATACCGCAACAAGCAAGACGAGCATGGTCAAGTTGTCAGAAACAAAGCTCGTCTCGTTGCTCAAGGATATACTCAAGTGGAAGGCATTGACTTCGATGAAACATTTGCTCCTGTGGCTAGACTTGAAGCCATACGCATACTGCTGGCCTATGCAAATCATCAGAACATACTTCTATATCAAATGGATGTGAGGAGCGCCTTTCTCAATGGCAAGATTGAAGAAGAAGTGTATGTTGCACAACCGCTTGGCTTTGAAGATCCAAAACATCCTGACATGGTATACAAGCTCAACAAGGCACTGTATGGCCTCAAACAAGCCCCTCGGGCCTGGTATGACACACTCAAATACTTCCTGAAGAGCAAAGGCTTCATACCTGGTTCCCTCGACCCCACTCTCTTCACGAAGACATATGATGGTGAACTGTTTGTGTGCCAAATATATGTGGATGACATTATCTTCGGCTGCACCAATCAGAAGTACAGTGAAGAGTTTGGATACATGATGCAAGAGCAATATCAGATGTCCATGATGGGAGAGCTGAAGCTCTTCCTCGGTCTTCAAATACGACGGCAACGCAACGGCATCTTCATATCTCAAGAGAAGTATCTCAAAGATTGCCTGAAGAAGTTTGGTATGCAAGACTGCAAAGGCTTCACGACGCCAATGCCAGCCAAGCATCATCTGGTCCTGACGACAATGGTAAAGAGTTCGATCAAAAGGTATACCGCTCCATGATTGGTTCTTTGCTTTATCTATGTGCATCTAGGCCAGATATTATGCTTAGTGTTTGCATGTGTGCTCGATTTCAAGCGGCACCAAAGGAGTTGCATCACTTAGCTGTGAAGCGAATTCTTCGATATTTGGCTCACACCCCAACTCTAGGATTATGGTATCCAAAGGGCTCAGAGTTTGATCTGGTTGGATTCTCGGATGCTGATTATGCTGGTGACAAAGTGGATCGCAAGTCTACATCAGGCACATGTCATTTTCTGGGAATGACCACCCGACTATCCAGGCGTGCGTGGGACGTGGAACAACCCCCGATATGCTGCATGATGGCCACGTGTTCCTCAAATATGAATCGCCAGGGGCACCTGTGTAATAACACTGAGCCGCCCCTGTCCCTATAAATACACGCCTCACCACAGTCATTATCTCTTCTTCCACTCTCGCACGAACCCTAGCACCACCGCTAGCCCTCGACGACGCCGGCGACGAAGCGCTTCGCTGCCGCAACCTCTCCGACGCCGTCTTCACGCCGACCGCGGACATCGTCCTCTCCGCCGTCGCTGTAGGTGTCCTCCGTCGCCATGTTAGGGCACGGAAGATCGAACTGCTCGGCCTCCTCTTCCACTCCGTCTAGCAGTTCTTCGTGTGGTAAATAAAACTTCCTTTTTACGGGCCCCTTGATCCTATAGCTTTATCACTTTCTACCACAAGCAGTTTCTATTCACACAAGTTGGATCTCTTTCATACTGCATCTCATAACATGCCTAGTATATTCACTTATGCTTCACAAAGTATTTAGATTCCTCACTTGTACTGATCCGTGGATTCGTACAAATCTGGAACCAACTCCTTATCTATGAGTGAATGTCTTCGCACGATGAGGTCAATGTCTTCTAAACTGATTTATCTTCAAAATCTTCTGAGAATGCATATGACCTCTTCCCCTTCCCTCGCACCTTAATGCTGTCACAGGTACATGTCCGTGGGAGAATCCCTTGGTTCTCATAGTCTGCATTCATTTGCAGAATTCTTACAGTATCACATAAATTCTCCCGAAGCCAGTTCCTGTCTGTCCAGCAAGCGAAAGCCTTTGAAGCCTTTGAACGTATTGAAGCCTTTCAGTTTAAAGTTCATGGCTTTAGAGAAATCAATAAGGAAGGGTGGCAGAAAGCGTCATGGAGAAACATCAAGAGATCTGCCCGATGACCTCTCAGAGCTGTACAAGACAGATCCTGAAGAGGATTATAATCAGCGCAAGACACGAATCCAATGGATTCGACGCTATTGGGCGGAACAATGGTTCAAGTACAGATTTGTGACAAAGGAATATGCTGAAAAGAATGCCATCAAGCGACCATGGGGAAACATCCTCTACAAAAATCTTCAACCCAGGACCAGAGATGAAGCCATTGAACAAGGCTTCTATCCCTGCATGGTCCATGGACCACAGCCTGCGGATGCTGACCCATCGTCACTGCTATGGTGTCGTGATGACATTCTATTCAAGCGCAACTTCTAGTTTGCCCAGAACTCAGCAAAGTAGAACAAGAAGACATTGGGACTAGACTTCAACCCTGGTCCTTCTGCTCCAAGGGCTGACGGCACACGAGATGCAGAACCCAATGTCGTCGGTCCTTTCTACAACCTTGAAGGTCTCATCACCCATATCTTGGTTCAAGGGACAGCCGTGAATGAGCCTGCAGATGACGCTGAATCAGATGAAGCGCCTGCAGCGCCGAAGCCAAAGAAGCAGCCTAAAGCTTCAAAGCCTGCCTCTGCTCCAAAAATCTCATGGGCGAAGCCACTGGCAACTGCACCTCCTGTAGACAGTGTGCAGTCTGAAGATTTGTCACGCATCTCCAAGCCCCAGAAGGTCAAGATGCCTCTGCCACACACCGGCCAAGAACTGACAGCTGCTGCTGTTCTGCGTAATGATGCCATTGATCTGTCCAGTGATGAAGATCTTGCAGATGACGCTCTTGAGCAACTGATCAAGAGCAAAGAAGAAGCAGAAATCTTCAATAATCTGCCTCTCTTTGACGTGGCAATCATCCATAACTTCATTGATGAATGGTTTGACACGCCCAACATCAGCTTCGACGATCTGCAACTTCCCATTGGCCTTTGTGTCGCCTTCCATGGCGCCATTGCTTCATAGCTAGCTATCGCCCAGCGCATTGTTGAACTGAAGCAGAAGATTGACGTTGAGAAATCTCAGTTCAAGAAGCATATGGCCAAGCTCAGCGTGCAAGAGGTGAAGAACTTCAAGATTATGCTGCACGAGCTCAAGGAAGCCTTTCTCAAGAAACGTGCAGAAGCTCAGGGTTCTCGTGAGCGCATGAAGGTTCTGGCTGACAGGTGTGTGCAAGCCTACAATGAGGCTGAGAAGCGCAAGGCTCTTGGGCGTCCTGGCATCGACCCCAGAATGGCTGCAAAGACGAAGAAGAAGCCCGCTACGGCTGAACCCGACGCACCAAGGCAGGAAGCAGTTCCCATTGTCTTCCCAACTAGCATGACTGGCTCGAAGCCAAAAGCCAGGTCTACTGCTTCAGAACTGAAGAAGACGAGGACTGCTGAGGCTGAAGTAAGGAAGAGGAAACATCCTGAAGCCTCTGCTACTGCCCCCTCCAAGAAGAAGCGAAAGATCAAGAAGGACCGGGCTGCTTCCACAGAGCCCTTGATTGTTGAACCCATCTCCATGGTTCATCCTGACACTGAACCTCAAGAGCGCCAACTGACTGTCCATGAGCCTGCTTTCGCAGGGGCTCATGAAGCTGAAGACATTCCAGCAGCTGATCCCATCGCTACTGAAGACATTGGTCATCATGACCATGTTGAAGATGATGCAGTTCTTCCTCAGCTCGAGCACCAATAGGTATCATCGCCTGTGCTAACGCACAGCGAACTCATCAGCATCGGTCGTCCTCTGACGCCAATTGCTCAGGATGCATCATGGGCTGATCGCCCACAAGCACAAGAGGAAGAAGACTTTGAGGCCCAGCCAACTCCAACTCCACAGGCGTCGCCAGCATTACGCAGACTTCACAAAGGACCACGGCCTCCAGTCTCTGAGTCTGAAGCTAAAGCTGCTGAAGACATTCCGGCTGCATCAGCCGATGAAGAAGAAACACCAAGTGCTATTACACCCCGTCTCACCAAGAAGCTGTTCTCGAGGAGAACATGACTGTGACCGACCCTCCAGCTTGTCAAGTGGAGGTTGAGAATCTCGAGGCTGCCACCACTAACACCAATGAAGCCAATGACACTGTCATGGCTGAAGCTAATGTGGAGCCTTCACCAACCCAAGCTCTAGAAGTCAGCGAAGCCACTGATCCCACTGCTTCTGTTCCTGCGCCTGCTGCTGGTCCTCAGTTCGACTATCATGTTGAGCACATGCTTCAGGTCCAGAAGCCAATCCCAAGATTGCACAGGTTTCCAGGTCCTGCATCAGCACCTGGATCCTTCACTATCAATGGCTTCAAAGCAGACAACACTTTCTTCAATAGCTCCAGGAACCCCTACTCAAGGGAAAAATATCATCTGATCGGTTCTGGAGCTATCCGCAGCGAAGCTATTACTCCTGCATTCTATACAATCAAGGTCGCATCTTCCCACATAAGCGTCTTGACATTGAAGCAATAGCTGGTCTGCCCTGTCTGGAAGAAGCTCTGGATTGCTTCAAAGAGGTTGGATTGCCGTCGTTCGTCACCGACCAAGAGCATTGGAATGAAGAGTTGCTGCTCCAATTCTATGCCACACTTCACATCCGTGGGTACAACAGAGATCCGAAGACTTGGGTCCTGGAGTGGATGACAGGAAATGTTCATCACGAAGCCAAAGCCTTTGACATCATTGAGCTCACTGGTTTACCCACTCCTGGCGATCTCTACGAACATGGCTGTCAGCTTCATAGTGAAGCTGTTGAGAGCATCTTTCAGAAGCCTGAACCTAACATGAGTCAGATGCTCAGTATGATGAAGCCATTGCCCCAAGATGCTGCATATCCCACGGAGTTCTTTGTTGAAGACCTTAAGTATCTGCCAAGGACTATCTATCACATCATAAGGCGAACTCTCTGGCCCATCAAAGGACATTCTCCACATGCCAAGCTGGAAGGTGCAATGAAGACTTTGGTCTTCTATATTCTTCATGGCAAATGCTTCAATGCACATGACTTCTTCATCCGCCAACTTGCTGCATCAGGCTCTGATCTTTTTGGCTTGAAGTTCTACGCTCCATGGATAATGCGGCTGATCAAACTCCACTCCACCATCTCATATCAGCCATCTGCTCGCAATCATCGGATCTTTCTGCCTGATGTGGATATGTCTATTGAAGCCATCTATCCTGAGCCTGCCAAAGAAACTCTAAGTCTTCAGAATGCAGAGCATCAAAGTTTTTCTCAGAACATTGAAGGAGTTGAAGCCCTCACTCGTGTATATCCTTTGGCTGGCACTACACGTGCACCACATCCTGCCCTTACTAAAGCCACTGATAGCACAATTGCCCAGCGACCCAAGAAGCGCACTCGTGTTCTCAATGACCGAGAGCTTCTCGTGGCTCTTCATCAGAGACATGATAGGCATCATGACTGGCTAAAGCGTCAAATGCAAAGCCTCTTGGTGGATGTCAACCGCATTCGTAATCTTGCCACCAAGAATGCTTTTGTTGCCCATGAGACCTCTCGACGCACATGGAAGGGGCTGACGCTGATGTGCTCTAAAGATGATCTTCAAGAGGATGGCTTCTCGGAACGCTTCAAGTTTGACTCCACACCTCCTCGAAGGGCAGTGCTGCGATGAACTCCATCTCTTGAAGACTCTGAGTTCTCTTCTTCTGCTGCAACTGTGAATGCCAGAGTGATCGAGGATGAAGATGATGCTACTTCACCGCCACCTCCTTCAGCACGCTTCGACACTGCTCCAAGTTCTTCTGCACCGCCGAACACCACTAACGACCCTGCTGCTTCGCCTACTCTTCATGGGAACGAGTAGATGCTCTATGTCTTCAAACCTTTTTGGTCCTTACTGACAAAAGGGGGAGAAGCATATGAGTTTGATAGTCTTCAAGCGGGTCCATATGAGCGGGTGCTTTATATTTTGCTTCGTGTTTACAACTCTCGTTTTGATACATTTGGTTCTTTGAGTTGTAACACTTAAACTCGATGGTCGTCTGCTACTTATTTGCCACCTTGTGATGCGATGATAAATTCCGCATGTGCGACGATAAATTCCGCACTTAGATCATTTTGCAGATGTCCATTTTCCATTATGCATGTCATTATCTTCACATACCTTCACATGCATAGTGGATTGTCATCATAAGTTGAAGAGGATCTCCACAAGCACAACCTGCCATGTGCATTTGCATTCCAAAAGCAAATTACCTATATGCACATCTTCAGGGGGAGCCCTTGCAACTTATGAAGATAATTCCTTATCCTTTGCAATTTCACATATTATATTCCCCGTTGAAAACTTCAACTAGTTTGTCATCAATCACCAAAAAGGGGGAGATTGTAAGTGCATCTAGTGCCACCCCTAGTTGGTTTTGGAGTATTGACGACAAACCTAGTTGAGGGACTAATGTGTTTGTGAGAATTGCAGGATAACACAGGTAGAAGTCCCTCATTGATTCGGTTTTCCTACCACAGATGACCCCTAAAAATGTATGAAGACATTGATGTCAAAAGGTGGTATATGAGGATATTCACATTGAAGACTATGACAAGAGAAGACATCGCATGAAGCCTATGGAGCTCGAAGACTTAGATCTTTCGTAGTTCTTTTTCTTCTTCGTTGAGTCATAGGAACCGCCGTACTGTTAAGTGGGGTCCAAGAGAACCAGTCAGAATGACTGAAGTGATGCCTAACCAAAACCTATGTCTTCGAGTGAAGACTATGAGAGTGAATCTTGTCCAGAGTCGGACAAGTCAGCTTTGCTTGTAACCCAAGTAAAGTTGCCGTGTGAGTTTGAAATCTGACCGTTGGAACACGTGTCAGTTCCTTAGTCACCCAGGGTCATTTCGGACAAATCAGGTCGGGTTGCCTAGTGGCTATAAATAGCCCACCCCCTACAACCATAAAGGGTTGGCTGCTCAGATTCAGAGTACGGCTTTTGTCGTTTGAGAGCAACCCACCTCGAAGCCTTTGAGAGAGAATTCCTTGCGAGGATAAAGCCCAAACCACCCAGAGCCAAAGAGAATTAGGCATAACTTAAGTCTTCTTGTCTGTGTGATCTGAAGACTTATTACACTTGAGGACTGTGAATCCTCCAGCCGGTTAGGCATCACGTTCTGAGCATCCAAAAGACATTGTGGATCGCCGATGAACGAAGTCTGTGAAGGTTTGGGAGTCTACCTTGAAGACTTACCAGAGTGATTGGGCGAGGTCTATGTGACCTTAGCTCAAGGGGAATACGGTGAGGACTGGGTGTCCTGAGCTGCGTGTTCAGGACTGGGTGTCCAGGCCTGTGTGTCCTCAGGTTTAAATACCTAGCCGCTCTAACCAGACGTACAGTTGTCACAGCAACTGGAACTGGTCCAACAAATCATTGTCTTCAACGAGTCACTGGTTTCATCCTTCCCTTCCCTTTACTTACTGTTACTCCTTGTGAAGTCATTGTATGTTTGCACTATCTTTTGTCTTCACTGAGTGACTGAGTATTCTGTTTGGCTTCATAATATCTTCCTACCTGATCCTTACTACATTGCTGCTATTAGTCATTGTGCTCTCACTCCATTGAATACTTGACTATGGTTTACCTAGTGTAGTCTACCTTCCGCTGCATGGTAATAGGTTTATTTCTATCGTTTGTCTTTGAAACTTCCATGTTTTGAAGACTTCCATAAAAATCGCCTATTCACCCCCCTCTAGTCGATATAACGCACTTTCAAGGCAATAAGGATAGAGCATTTAAAACAGACTTAATGTTTGTCTCTATATCTTCTGCTGACAAGGACGCAGAGAAGACATTCGACAGTTTCTATAGAATGCATATGATTTGGACAGATAGAGTTTGAGATAGAAAGCATAGAGAGATTAGGGTCCAATCACATTCACTTAGTTCAAAAGATTCAACAAGGAAGACGTAGCTATAAGTGAATGTTGTAGAGGACAGAACACTAATATATATATATATATCAGAAGACAATCAAATCAACATAGTGAAGATAATCATGAAGACAAGTTGAAATTGAAGACAAACCAAATGTGAAGACATAGCAAATGTAACGCCATGAGTAAAACACTTCAAACAGAAGAATTTGGTGGTGGCGTTACCCACCGTATAGGAAGTATTAAACCCAGACACGGTGCATAATTATCGTGGCGCTCCGAAGTCAAATTCCACGTTAATGTATTCACACTCAGAATGTAAGTCTTCATTGATTGAAGATATACTTTACTTTGTGTGTCGCACATATGTGTCATCAACATGCTTAAGTGTTAGGATGTGTGCCTGATCACGGGATATTTGAGGATTCCAAGATATTTAGCTCACACCATAACTTGCAAAACCTCTTCTCATCCAAGGGCTTGGTGAAGATATCTGTCAATTGCTCTTCAGTGTTGACGTGTATGATATCAATATCTTCCTTCATAACACGATCTCTGAGAAAGTGATGACGAATTTCAATGTGCTTTGTCTTTGAGTGCTGAACTGGGTTGTTGGCAATCTTGATGGCGCTTTCGTTGTCGCAGTAGAGTGGCACTTGCTTCAGATGAATGCCATAGTCTTTGAGTGTTTGCTTCATCCATAGAAGCTGAGCGCAGCAAGATCCACCAGCAATGTATTCAGATTTAGCAGTGGAGAGAGATACACAGTTCTGCTTCTTTGAAGACCAACATACAAGTGATCGTCCCAAAAAATGACATGTTCCTGATGTAGACTTGCGATCCACCTTGTCACCAGCATAATTAGCATCCGAGAATCCAACTAGATCAAACTCTGAGCCCTTTGGATACCATAATCCTAGTGTTGGGGTGTGAGCCAAATATCTGAGAATTTGCTTCACAGCTAATTGATGTGATTCCTTTGGTGCCGCTTGGAACCGGGCACACATGCAAACACTAAGCATGATATCTGGCCTAGATGCACATAAATAAAGCAAGGAACCAATCATGGAGCGGTATACCTTTTGATTGAACTCTTTACCATTGTTGTTGGGACCCAGATGATGTTTGGCTGGCATTGGCGTCGTGAAGCCTTTGCAATATTGCATCCCAAATTTCTTTAGGCAATCTTTGAGGTATTTCTCTTGAGATATGAAGATGTCGTTGCGTTGCTGACGTATTTGAAGACCAAGGAAGAACTTCAGCTCACCCATCATGGACATCTGATATTGCCCTTGCATCATATATCCAAACTCTTCACTGTATTTCTGATTGGTGCAGCCGAAGATAATGTCATCCACATATATTTGGCATACAAACAGTTCACCATCATATGTCTTCGTGAAGAGAGTGGGGTCGACGGAACCAGGTTTGAAGCCTTTGCTCTCCAGGAAGTCTTTGAGTGTGTCATACCAAGCCCGAGGGGCTTTTGAGGCCATACAGTGCCTTGTTGAGCTTGTACACCATGTCAGGATGTTTTGGATCTTCAAAGCCAGACGGTTGTGCAACATACACTTCTTCTTCAATCTTGCCATTGAGAAAAGCGCTCTTCACATCCATTTGATACAGAAGAATGTTATGATGATTTGCATAGGCCAGCAGTATGCGTATGGCTTCAAGCCTAGCCACAGGAGCAAATGTTTCATCGAAGTCAATCCCTTCAACTTGAGTGTATCCTTGAGCAACGAGACGAGCTTTGTTTCTGACAACTTGACCATGCTCATCTTGCTTGTTGCGATATATCCATTTAGTGCCTATTATATTGTGCTTACGAGGATCAGGACGCTTAACCAGTTCCCATACATTATTCAGCTCAAATTGTTGAAGCTCTTCTTGCATAGCTTGAATCCATTCAGGTTCCATGAAGGCTTCATCAACTTTCTTGGGTTCAGATATTGTGACGAATGCGAAGTGCCCACAGAAATTTTCTAGTTGTGTTGCCCTTGAATGAGTGAGTGGACCTGGTGCATTGATGCTATCAATTATTCTCTCAATCTGTACTTCATTTGCAACACGAGGATGTACATGACACAGATTTTGCTCTTGCTGATCATTGTCGTCGTTAGAAGGATTGTCTTTAGGCTGAGCATTGTCTTCAGGTTGATCAGGTGCGGAGATGATAAGTTCCTCTTCAGGCTGAGCTTCAGATGGTATGATTTCCCCAGTTCCCGTAAGTTTGATTGATTCACTGGATGGAACTTCATCTAACACATTTGGTAGGTGCTCTCTTTGCGAGCCGTTAGTCTCATCGAACCGCACATCCACAGTTTCAACCACTTTATAGTGAAAGAGGTTGAAGACTCTGTAGGTGTGCGAATCATTTCCATATCCAAGCATAAAACCTTCATGTGCTTTCGGTGCAAATTTTGAAGTGTGATGTGGATCCTTGATCCAGCACCTGGCACCAAATACTCTGAAGTAACTGACATTTGGCTTCTTGCCAGTAAGGAGCTCATAGGATGTCTTGTTGAGAAGCTTGTGAAGATAAACACGGTTGATGATATGGCATGCAGTATCAATGGCTTCAGGCCAGAATTTTCTTGGAGTCTTGTATTCATCAAGCATCGTCCGGGCCATCTCAATAAGTGTTCTGTTCTTGCGTTCCACGACACCATTCTGCTGCGGTGTATACGGAGCTGAGAATTCATGTGTGATGCCCAAAGTATCAAGATACGTATCTAGGCCAGTGTTCTTGAATTCAGTGCCATTGTCACTTCTGATGTGCTTTATCTTGACGCCATAGTTGTTCATGACTCGATTGGCGAAGCGTCTGAAGACATCCTGCACTTCAGTCTTGTAGAGGATTATATGCACCCAAGTATATGTTGAATAATCATCAACAATGACAAAGCCATAGAGACAAGCAGTAGTAGTAAGAGTTGAGTAATGAGTGGGACTGAAAAGGTCCATGTGGAGCAGTTCAAAGGGTTGAGTCATTGTCATGATTGTCTTCGAGGGATGCTTGGCCCTCGTCATCTTTCCTGCTTCACAGGCACCGCATAAGTGATCCTTCTTGAACTTGATGCCCTCGATGCCTATGACATGCTTCTTTCTTGCAAGAGTGTGCAAGTTCCTCATGCCAGCATGCCCTAGCCTCCGATGCCAGAGCCAGCCTTCTGAAGCTTTTGCTAGAAGACATACGACAACTTGTGGTCCTGATGAGAAATCTACCACGTACAAATCATCTTTCCGATACCCTTCAAAAACTAGAGACTTGTCAGATTCCATTAGAACAAGGCAACGATATTTTCCAAACATCACAATCATGTTTAAATCGCAAAGCATTGAGACAGACATTAAGTTGAAACCAAGGGATTCAACAAGCATGACTTTATCTATGTGTTGATCCCTTGAGATTGCAACTCTACCTAGACCCAATATCTTGCATTTACCAGTGTCAGCAAATGTGATGTGATTTTTGTCAGATGGACGTAAGGTTGAGTCCATAAGAAGACTTCGCTTTCCAGTCATGTGATTAGTATACCCACTATTAATAATCCATTCTGAAGCAGCTGGTGTCATACCCTACAGTGCAGTTAGGGGGATAGGCTTCACGAAGAGAATTGTGAAGCATAAACATTTGACAGCAAGTGGATTATGAAAGCTTAGATCAAGGTTAGGACTGATAGGGCAAGTAGCAAGCGACTCAGGAACAAAATACATAATAAGACCATTTGGGCATTTGATCTTGCGCCCTACAAGATGTTTAAGGTCCCCAGCAATAGCTTCAGACGATTTTGGTTTTCGGCTGGAGACCTTTCCCTGCAAAAGAGAGTTAAGCTTTCTTAGCCACCCACATCTTCAAGGGTGGCTTCGAAGCAATGAGTCTAAATGCAACATCTGAGAACTTTGACTTTGGAGCCCTAGCAAAAAGTCTTGCAGGTGGACAATAGTACTCATAAGAATAAACAGAGTAGTTCTTGGTCTTATGAACATGGCGGTTTGATGAAACGTGCTCATATTCATAGGCCTGAGTAAGGTTTCCCTGCAAAACACATGCGTTAGTGCGACTCAGGTGAGTCCTCTGTCTGTATGAAGCCTTTGGACCGTATGAAGCCTGTGGTCTGGGGTTTGTCTTCTTCATGTGTGGTGTCATGACGATATTCACAGGAAGGTTCTCCAAACATCTTTTCGGCACCCAGACTTTCTTCATAGGCGGCCCATTCCTGCAGTTAGTACCAATATACCTGGCATACACTTCACCATTCTGATTCTTAAAGAGTTTATAGTTTGCATCAAAGGATTCATCAATAACAATGGGATTAGCACAAGTGAAGCCAGATAGGGTGGATGGATCCGCTGAAGGTTCCTTTGCAACAACCCATGTGGTTTTGGGGTACTGCTCAGGTTTCCAGTAAGAGCCATCAGTATTCATTTTCCTTTCGAACCCAACACCCTCTTTCCTAGGGTTTCGGTTCAGGATCTGCCTTTTGAGGACATCACAGTGTCTGATGCCCTTTGAGACTTTTGAACATCCCTATTTCAAGCAATGTCTTCAACCTAGCATCCTCATCAGAATAGCATTGGCATCCTCAGCAGAGGGGTTAGTTACCACATCAGCAGTTGAAGATATTGCAATAGTAACAGCAGTAGAACATTCAGCAACAAAAGTAGCGTTATCACGCTCAATGCATTTAAGACATGGTGGTTCAAATCCTTCCTGGGCGGAACTGATCTGTTTGGCGCTAAGTGACTCGTTTTCCTTTTGAAGATCTTCATGAGCCGCTCTCAATTTCTCAAGATCTTGCTTCCTTTGAAGATAATCATAGGAAAGCTTTTCATGAGTTGTTGAGAGCATTTCATGACGACTTTCAAGTTCCTCATACTTAACATGAAGATTTTTTATGTCTTCAATTAAGGACTAAGATCGAGTCATTTCAGCGTCTAACAGGTCATCGCTTTTGTCTAATAGTTTTTAAATATGTTCCATAGCTTTATGTTGTTTAGTTGCAATTTTAGCAAGTGTTTTGTAGCTGGGTTTGGAACCACAATCAGAGTCATCTTCACTTGATGTTTGATAGTGAGTGGCACGTGATTTTTACCTTGGCACCGCGTGCCATGAAGCAGTAGGTGGGAGTGGAGTTGTCCTTGTCATTAGCATCGGCGTTGGTGACGGAGTTGGTGACGGGGTCATTGTCTTCAGTGTTGAAGATGGACTTGGCAACGTAGGCTGTAGCCAGACTTGCAACGCCAGAATCAGACTCCTCCTTAGACTCCACCTCTGCCTCCTCAGAAGCAGACTCCTCCTCTGAATCCATTTCCTTGCCGACAAATGCGCGGGCCTTTCCAGATGAGCTCTTCTTGTGTGATGAAGACTTTGAGGAAGACTTGGAAGAAGACTTTGAGTATTTCTTCTTCTTCTTGTCGTCAGAATCATACTCCTTGCTCTTCTTCTTCTTGTTGTTCTCATTGTCCCACTGCGGACACTCAGAGATGTAGTGACCAGGTTTCTTGCACTCGTGGCATGTTCTCTTCTTGTAGTCATGAGCAGAAGCTTCATCATTTCTTGTGCTGGATCGTGAAGACTTTCTGAATTCTTTCTTCTTGGTGAATCTCTGGAACTTCTTCAAAAGCATAGCAAGCTCCCTTCCATTGTCTTCAGGATCATCAGAACTGCAGTCAGATTCTTCATCAGATGAGGAAACAACTTTTGCCTACAAGGCGCGAGTTCGCCCATAGTTGGGACCGTAGATGTCTCTTTTCTCAGAAAGCTGAAACTCATGTGTGTTGAGCCTTTCAAGTATGTCAGACGAATCGAGTGTCTTGAAGTCAGGACGTTCTTGAATCATCAGGGCTAGGGTGTCAAACGAGGTGTCAAGTGATCTCAGGAGTGTCTTGACGATTTCATGCTTGGTGATCTCAGTAGCGCCGAGAGCTCGAAGCTCATTTGTGATGTCAGTGAGGCGGTCAAACGTGAGCTGGACATTCTCATTGTCGTTTCTCTTGAAGCGGTTGAAGAGGTTGCGAAGGACACTGATTCTTTGATCTCTCTGGGTTGAGACGCCTTCGTTGACCTTGGAGAGCCAGTCCCAGACTTGCTTGGATGTTTCCAGAGCACTCACACGGCCATACTGTCCTTTGGTCAGATGACCACAGATGATGTTCTTGGCAGTGGAATCCAGTTGAACGAACTTCTTGACATCAGCAGCGGTGACACCTTCACCAGCCTTGGGAACGCCATTCTTGACGACATACCAGAGGTCGACATCAATGGCTTCAAGATGCATGCGCATCTTATTCTTCCAGTAGGGATATTCAATTCCATCGAAGACGGGGCACACAACGGAGACTTTAATTATCCCTGCAGTCGACATAGCTAAAACTTCAGGTGGTTAAACCGAATCACACAGAACAAGGGAGTACCTTGCTCTGATACCAATTGAAAGTGCTAGTGATCGACTAGAGGGGGGGGGGTGAATAGGCGATTTTTATGGAAGTCTTCAAAACATGGAGATTTCGAAGACAAACGATAGAAATAAACCTATTACCATGCAGCAGAAGGTAGACTACACTAAGCAAGCCATAGTCAAGTATTCAATGAAGTGAAAGCACAATGACTAATAGCAGCTAGGCAGTATAGATCAGGTAGGAAGATAGTGTGAAGCCAATCAGAACAATCAGTTACTCAGTGAAGACAAAAGATAATGCAATCATACAATGACTTCACCAGAGCCAACAGTAAGTAAAGGAATGGGAAGGACAAAACCAGTGACTCGTTGAAGACAATGATTTGTTGGACCAATTCCAGTTGTTGTGACAACTATATGTCTGGTTAGGGAGGCTGAGATTCAACTTAGAAGACCACGTCTTCACCTTATTCCCCTTGAGCTAAGGACACCCAGTCCTTGCCCAATCACTCTGGTAAGTCTTCAAGGTAGACTCCCAAACCTTCACAGACTTTGTTCACCGTCGATTCACAATGACTCTTGGATGCTCAGAACGCGACACCTAACCGGCTAGAGGATTCACAGTCCTCAAGTGTAATAAGTCTTTAGATCACACAGACAGGAAGACTTCAGTGATGCCTAACACTCTTTGGCTCTGGGTGGTTAGGGCTTTATCCTCGCAAGGAATTCTCTCTCAAAGGCTTCGCGGTGGGTTGCTCTCAAACGACAAAAGCCGTACACTAACTCTAAGCAGCCAACCGTTTTTGGTTGTAGGGGGTGGGCTATTTATAGCCACTAGGCAACCCGACATGATTTGTCCGAAATGACCCTGGGTCACTAAGGAACTGACACGTGTTCCAACGGTCAGATTTCAAACACACACGACAACTTTACTTGGGCTACAAGCAAAGCTGACTCATCCAGCTCTGGATAAGATTTGCTCTCATTGTCTTCGCTCGAAGACATATGATTTTGGTTGAGCATCACTTCAGTCACTCTGACTTTGTTCACTTGGACCCCACTTAACAGTACGGTGGTTCCTATGACTCAACAAAGAAGAAAAGGAGACAACGAAACAACTAAGTCTTCGCGCCCCATAGTCTTCACGCAATGTCTTCTCTTGTCATAGTCTTCAATGTGAATATCTTCACATACCACCATTGTCTTCAATGTCTTCATACATTTTTAGGGGTCATCTCCGGTAGATAAACCAAATCAATGAGGGACTACTACCTGTGTTATCCTGTAATTCTCCCAAACACATTAGTCCCTCAACCAGGTTTGTCGTCAATACTCCGAAACCAACTAGGGGTGGCACTAGATGCACTTACAATCTTCCCCTTTTTGGTGATTGATGACAAACTGGTTGAAGTTTTCAACGGGGATAAAAGTATGTGAAATGTAAAGGATTTAGGTATTGTCTTCATAAGTGGCAAAGGCTCCCCCTGAAGATGTAAAGAACGCGTTTTTGCACGGTGTTCTGGAAGAAGAGGTGTTTATGAGGCAGCCTCCTGGGTATGAAAATTCAGCTTTACCACGACATGTCTGCAAGCTTGACAAAGCAATCTATGGTTTGAAACAAGCACCTAGAGCCTGGTATTATCGCCTGTACTCCAAGTTACAGTCTCTTGGTTTTGCTGCTTCCAAGGGGGATACCTCACTGTTTTTTATCATCAGCATGGAGTGACCATTTTTATGCTTATCTATGTTGATGATATTATTGTCACCAGCTCCTCCGTTAGGGAAGTTGATGCTCTTCTTCACGATCTGCGCATGGATTTTGCTCTCAAGGATTTGGGTAATCTTCTTTTTTTTTCTTGGCATCAAGGTGAAGCATGTGGCTCATGGAATCATTCTGTCCCAAGAAAAATATGTACAAGATATCCTTGAGCGAGTAGGCATGAAAGGTTGCAAACCCTCTCCAACCCCGTTGTCCACTTCAGAGAAGTTGTCTCTTTATGATGGAGAGGCACTTGGAGCCGAGGACTCCACCAGGTACAGAAGTGTGGTAGGAGCTTTGCAATATTTGACTTTAACCAGGCCAGATATATGTTTTTCAGTTAACAAAGTCTGCCAGTTTCTCCATGCACCCACTAGCACTCATTGGACAGCAGTAAAAAGAATTTTTCGGTACCTTCAGGCAACCAAGAGTCATGGTCTCAAACTTGCCAAGTCAGACTCTACACTTGTTAGTGCATTTTTAGATGCAGACTGGGCATATTGTCTTGGTGATCGGCGGTCTACTGGAGGTTTTGCAGTATTCTTTGGTGGCAATCTGGTTTCTTGGAGTGCACGTAAGCAAGCCACTGTGTCCAGGTCAAGCGCAGAAGCTGAGTACAAGGCCTTAGCAAATGCCACTGCTGAGATTATTTGGGTTCAAAATATGCTGACAGAATTGGGTATTCGTCATTTGCCTGCCGCCTCACTGTGGTGTGACAATCTTGGAGCTACTTATCTCTCTGCCAATCTTGTCTTTCATGCTAGAACAAAGCACATTGAGATTGATTATCATTTTGTCCGTGAAAGAGTTGCTAACAAGATTTTGAATATTCAATTTGTACCTACTGGTGATCAAGTAGCAGATGGCTTTACTAAACCATTATCGCTGCGGCAGCTGGAGGTCTTTCGACGCAATCTCAACTTAGATAGTTGTGATTGAGGGGGAGTGTTAAACATCATTGTATGCCTTGCCACGGTATGTTATAAACCATGCCGGCTAGATATGTGGCGTGCGTGTTGTAGTTAGGATAGGTTAGGTTGTTGTGATTAGATCTTGGTAGTTAGCTTAGCTTGGAGATCAATCCACACCTAACCTATTCCAAACCTCCTTGTAATCTTAGCCGCATGTCTGGACTATATAAACACGCAATGCGCCCCTGCCTCGGCATGCGCTTCCAGCCTCTTGTTTCACATCAACCTCAGCAAAATCACCACACCAACCATTAGCATTATATACGCAACACGTACACGCATGTCAATAAGGCTGGCATATAGAATCATCATCAATGTGCTCAAGCTAATGTCATTAGGAACTTGAAGTTCAACCATTTGAAAAAGAAGAAATGTTTACATGAGAGAGGGGAACTTGGCATCTCTGTGGGTCGGTCTGGCCACGTTTGGTCATTCGGTGTTCCAAAGACTTTGATGTAATACTTATTACGTTTGAGATACTTTATACTTTCTATGAATTTTTATAGGAAAGCATTTGTATATGGCCAACCGGCCCAACTTTATACCGGCTGCTCGATCCGAACTAATCGTGCGTCTCACAACTACTACCTTATCTCCGCAGCCGATCAGTGTCATCTCTCTCACCCGCATCTCCCTCTTCCCCGCGCTGACTCTTCCCCGCGCTGACGACCGCCCACCCGCTCCCCGGCGTATACGGCAGCCAACCTACTCCTTCCCCGTGTCGATGGCCTCACCTCCTGCTTCCCTGAGTCACACCCATGGAGCCGCCACCACGCGCTGGATTTGTTGCGACCAGCCCCACGCTCGCAGCATGCTCCCCCGGCCTTGTCGCGAACACAACAAACGCCAATGAGCTCGAGGCCACAAGTTACTAGCTACGCCCCCGGCGCGGTGCTGCGTGCTGCAACCCCGGCAGCCGCCATTGCTGGTGATGGCGGCCACAGGAGCTGCAACCGGCAACAGCCGACGCTGGAGCGAGGTGCGTTTCTGGTGGCGTAGAGTCGACATGCTACAACCGGCATGACTTTGAGCTACAATCGGCTTTTCCTTTTGCTGGAACTGACGAGTTTTTTTTGTTGTGGCCGACGGCGGCGAGACAATTTTGTTGGAATTGGTTTTTTTTTGCTCGAACCGACGAAACTTTTTGCCTCAAACTGGCAATGCCGGCGGAATTTTTTGCTTTAGCCCGACGACAGCGGGGCAATTTTTGCTGGAATTGTTTTTTTTTCTGCAACCGGCTACTATTTTTGTTACTACCTCGACCGGCAGGCGCGACGGAGCAGAATCGTTACTATGGCGAGCTGCATTAGGTCACCACGGCGAGCTGGAACCATGGCAGCGAGGTGCTGCAACCATGAATTGGCTTTGCTGGAACCGTTGCGGCGACGAGCTACAGTGTCACCACGGCGAGGCCTGCGTGAGATGTTGCAACCACTCAGGCCATTACTGGAACTAGTGCAAGTGTAGGCTGCGAGCACCGGTACGACGGGATCCATGGATGTTGCAACCGAGAGTGGTGGCGCCGGCGAGGCGCGGTGCTTTGGACCAGCATGGCGTTGTTCCGCTGTCGAGGGTGACGGGATCTGCGGTACTGGGCGAGATGCGGCATGGGAAAGGGGCATTGGCCATTTTTATAACAGATCTTGGTATTTTGAAAGTACACAAAAGGAAAAAAAAAAGACGACGCCAATCCATACTTCTGGCCCCTCTCATGCACGACTTAACCAGCAACTTAAGGTGACAGGCCCACGGCCTGGCCCGGCTGGAAGTATGTGATGACTGCTTTTTGCCTCGACAGACCCTGGACCAGCAAGCTGGTTTATATGCTTTGCGTCATCGGCGAAACGTGCGTCGCTGCCAGACTATTTAGACCGTGAAGTAGGCTCCAACGCCAGCGATGTGGTACTAAAAGCATATGGCGATATACGGCGACATACGGGGAACCGATGTGTGCTAGTTCCCGGCCCAGCAGCAGCTACACGAAGAAAAATATTGCATGCTTCGTCTCGCCGACGACTGAGCACCATGCATATCACTTTCAAAACTACTCACTATTGTAGTATTATACACATGCAAATTAATTATACTACCTGTTGTGACAAGATGCAATCAATCGTCTAAATAAAATGACAAGATGCAATTAACAATCGGAATCCTGACGCATCTGGCTGCCTACAAACTGAGCTAGCCAACTCTGCATCCATTAAGTAATCTCCCATTAAGTAATCTCATTTCCATGGACTGTTGGATCAATGCTCGCCGGTTTACCTCACCTCCGACGACGACTACACGTGCTCCGGCACCAACGACGCCAACGACGACGACACGTGCTCCTCCTCACTTGCTCCGGCGCCAACGACGACGACTACACGATGCTTAGCTAAGCTTCAACCGAAGCAAATCACCACACGAATGATAGTCACTGGAACGCAACACGTACACGCATGTCCAGTCCAGGTGACTACGGCTTTCCATCAACACACGATATCAAGAGGAGCTCCAGGAACGGCCAGGGTGGCGGCAGTGGTCGAGAGGTGGGCGTGGCTCGGATCGGCAGTGGCGACCGTCATCTTCCTCTGGTCCATGGTGCAGAACTACGTGCCCCCCAATCTTCCGCCTCTACCTCACCAGCTGGGCCGCCAAGCTCGCCGCCTGCTCCAACCCCTACCTCCAGATCGCCATCTCCGAGTACGACACTGAGCGCTTCCAGCGTAGCGACTTCTTCCCTACCGTCGAAGCCTAACTCAGCGATGCCTGCGCCCGCGCCATGCACAAGCTCAAGGCCGAGCTCAGCAAAGACAGAAGAACCTTCGGATCTTTGTTGATGACCATGTTGACGACTACGAGGAGGTCATTGACGACTTCTCTGGGACCATCATGTGGAGATCATTGACGACTTCTCTGGGACCACCATGTGGAGGTCATTGACGACTTCTCTGGGACTCCTACTTTCCTTTCGTCCTCGGCGAGGGCCGCTCTGTCACCATCAAGAACCGCCAACGCCGCCTCTTCACCAACAATGCCAATGAAAGTTGGAACCCCTACCAAGGGAGTGAATAGCAAAAACCATCTACAAAGAATGCTTGGTTTGCAGGAAACACATGTTTACATTTTTGTGCCAAAATTCAAATTCTGCACCTATTTTTTTTCTAGAAAAAACTGGTTGGTGGCTTAGACCATTTTGAGCGTGACTATGACAGTTGGGACCTGCAAATGGTGACGTAGCATAACTATTCACGCGCAGGCTCCATTATAAGGTGACAGGCCGAAACGTTTTCGTCAAAACCGGATGAATCGTCATAGGGTCAAACCCCTACTCACTCCCCCCCCCCTCTTCTAGCTAGAGCCCTCTCCTCTCGTGAACTCTCTTTCTGTTCTTCGCACTGTCGTCGCCCGACCACCGGCCGATGCCATGCCGCGTCATATTGTCTTTGAATGACTTGAAAAGAAAAAAAACCAATGAGGGTTCCATCTAGCATGTTTCCTCCTCCCACGACTACATCCTCAAGGTTAGTTTGCTACGGCTAGGGTTTTCTGATTCCGGGGATTTTCACTAGGAGCTCTATCTCAACTGTTACTTCCTATCTTTGCATGTTGTTTGCTCGTATAGATCCCTACTACCATGCATGATGTGGATTTCACCGGCAGTGACCCATATCTGAGTGTCTTGTGTGACCAAGGCAAGCCCTCGGAGAGATGCATTGCATTTGAAGGGATTCTCACATTTGCTGAGAAGGTGTGCTAATTCAAGCTCATTTAGATTTGTTAAGTGTGCTTAGAAATTTGGTAAGTGTGGTCTTATTTTAATTAGTTGGTATCTGTATTGTACTGTTAATTTGTTGCATGTTTGCAATCATGTGGTTATTAACTAATTGAGATTTATACTTTGCTAATTGTTTACATGCTTAGTGTTTGACTTTCAGTGTTTTGTTGTTTAGATAGTTCATTAGTTTAATAAGGTGTCTGACTGTAAAGTGGTCGTTGTTAATTGTTCGTTGCTCATTGAGATTGTATTGTGTTAATTCTTTAGTGTTGATTATATATTGATCATTGTTTTTTGCTGAATTTCAATGCTCATTGTTTGGCGGTGCTTAATTAACCATGTTTCAATTATTGTATATTGATCATTGTTTTTTGCTGAATTTCAATGCTCATTGTTTAGCAGTGCTTAACTAGCCATGTTTCAAATAATTGCCCTGGTCAATAGTTATAATTAAGTTTACTATAACATATCTAAGTCACTTAGCTTATTGCCATGTTTTTTTTCATAATTTTGCAGGAAGGAATAATTATGGAGTAATTTAGTGGATTGGTTTAGAGTGGCCAGACTCAATGGAGAAGGCACTGGCCCCTTTAAGAGAGCAAGATATATAGGATAAGGGACGATCTGGGGAGTTCATTTCAAGTTCACAATCTGAATCGGGGAAAGGAATCGATCCTTTGATCCAACCAGAAAGGGTCGTCCGAGCCGCTCCCTCGCCCCTCTCTCTCGCCCCCGCTCCCGCCGCCGGCCACTCCGGCTGCGGCGTCCACCTCTCCCTGCCGCTGACCACCTTGGTTGCGGCGGCCTCCTCCGATGATGATGGCGGCTGGCTCCTCCAGCCCGCCCTCGGTCTCTTCGGCGTTCCCTAGGCCGCAGCCGGTGGTTTTCGGCCTGGGCCTCTCGGGGTCCCCTGGATCCAGTCGCGCGGCGTCCTCTGGCAGGGCGAGCCAGCAGGTGGCTGTCCCTCCGGCGGTGCCGGTGGATGGGTTCCGTCGCCCCAGGCCCACCCGCAAGGCGATGTGGCGCCATCGGCGTGCTCTGCGGCGTCAGCAGGAGGCTGGCCCGTCTGTTCGTAGGGCGCCGCCCTCGCCGTCCTCGTCGTGGGAGCGGAGGGAGTTCCCGATCGAGCTGCAAGGTCTCTGCTTTAAGTGCTTTGGGGACGACCACAAGAAGCAGGATTGCCCAAACCGCCCCATGTGCTACCGCTGTGGTGTAGAAGGCCATGAATCGTTCCAATGCAAGCGTCCTCGGAGCCCGGCCTCGGAGAGGGATCTGATCCGGTTGGTCCTGGCCAAGATGGGCCGTCTGGATCCGTCTATGGTGTTGGCTGGCGCTGGGAGACAGACCTCACCGGCGCCCAGGCAGGAGGTACCTGTGGTGCCTCCCTCGCCGGCGGCGGCTGAGCCTTTGTCCTCTGCTTGGCCACCAGCCCAGGCTGCTTCGGGGGGCATCTGCGTGCTCCAACGCTCCCCGGAGATGGAGGACATGGAACGGCGGCTTCGTCTGGCAGTGGTGGCTTACATTGGAGGTGTGAGGCCGTCGGTCTCCTGTGTGGAGGCGGCGGAGGCCATTTCGGCGCAGCTGAAGATCCCGCGTCACCGCTTCTCTGTTCATCGCTTCCAGCTGGAGGACTTCCTGATTGTCTTTGCCACCCCGGAGCTCCGCAACATCGCCCTCTGTTCCATCCCGGTTGACAATGGATACTTCAAGCTGTTCTTTAAGCCCTGGTTGCGGCAGGCACAAGCTATGACCAAGGCAATGAGGGTGCAGGTAGACCTCATGATTGAAGGAATCCCCTCGCATGCGTGGTCTCGTGATACGGTTGCTGAGCTTCTAGGAAGTGCTTGCAAAATTGACAGCTTGGCGCCGGAGACAGCGGACAGATCGGATTTGTCGCTGTTCAAGGTGCGGGCCCGGTGTGTGCAGCCGGATGATATTCCGGTGGACAAGCGGTTGTGGATCCCTGAGCCGGAGTTGGAAGATGCACGACAGCGGCGTGCTTCGTCTCGCCAATTCTTGGAATATTCGACGCTCATTCACATTGGCAGGATGTGGGACTTCAATGCCCCGGAGAACTGGCGTCGGTTGGAGAGCTCCGGCAGTAGCGGTCAGAGTGGGTTACCAGATGAATCTGGCGGCTTCTCTGGAGGTGGGGAGCGCCAGGTGCTGCCTTGGACGCGCGGACAGAGGGATGACCGTGGTGGTGCGGCTGGAGCTTCCGGAGTTGGAGCTACAGGCAGATCCTTCAGGCAAGTTCTGATGGGCAGGTTGGGTGAATCCAACTGGCGGCTGCCGGCGATTAGTTCTGGCAGCACATAGATGGCTGGAGCACCGGCATGCCGGATCAACAATCCCGGTGAGCCCCGTGCTTCGAGACAGGTGTTGGTGGTGCCAGCTTCCCCGGCTGGCGCTCTGGATTCTGGGGGCCGTCCGGTGGCGGCCGAGGCGCCGGCCACAGCGACGCCCCCACGACAGTTGGTGACTGTGGATCCTGTGGCGGAGACAGCTATGCTGGCACGGGTGACGCCTCCAGTAGGCGTGGGACCCGAGACGACTACGGTGGTGGAGCCCGTTGTGCTGGGGATTCCCTCTATCCATTTGTCGTTGGCCAATCAGGAGGTGGTCGTGCCCTCCGTGGCAGCCGACAAAGGTGAGGTGGGTCTGGAAGGAGGCTGTGCCGGTGGCCCTCAGGATCCCGAGGCGAAAGTGGGGGGTTCATCGGGCACGCAGATTGGGGCAATCATTGCCGAGCCTGAGACGCGGGGGTGGAGTGCGACGACGCGTTGGGGACAAAAATAATGGTTGGCACGCCAGAGGAGATGCGGATTGGTCGGGTGTCGCAGGATGGGGGTGGGGGTGAGGCCAGTACCCAGGAGATTCCCCCACTGATGGACGTGACCCCGCCATGCAACCTATCGCTGGCGGGCATGCAGGATGTGACGTGCCCATGCAACGTGACTGTGATGGCAACCACGCCTCCCTTGGCTCACAACGTGCTGCCGGGTACGGTTGGTGGAGATCAGTTGGTTCATTGCCTGACGGACAAAGAAAGAGTGGCGATGGGAAAGCTTAAATCCTTTTGTGTGGGTTTGCTCAAGAAGCTAGCACCTCCACTTCTGAAGGAGATTGAAGCTGTCAAAGCGGAGCAGTTGGGATAGGAGATGTGCACTCCTAGACGCACCACCCGCTCGGTGAGCATTGCAGCGCCTAGGAAGCAAAAGACCTCTGTAGCTGAAGCAGTGCTTCTCAAGACCCTGGGTGTTGCGGAGGATGATCTTGCGGTCCAGGATGGTGCTTTAGGGTTGCTAAAAGAAATGTTTGATTCGCCTATTCAAGAGCGGCAGCTTAGAGCGATAGCAGCAATCTTTGGCAAGACTATTCCCATGGACTTGGAGAGGCTGGATGGAGGGGCAATGGTGGGCACTGCGTGAGTCAGTCCCGCTTGTGCTTATTGGATGCTAGACGTCTAGATGTCTGGCACCAATGTGGAGTTGGTGTGTTGGAACGTGAGAGGGCTTAATAGTCCGGCCAAGAAGAAGGCCCTTAGAGAATTTGTAGATTCTATCACTGCGGCTATCATATGTATCCAGGAGACAAAATTGGCTGTTGTGGACAGGTTACTATTATGCAATGTATTGGTCCGGCTTATGATGGCTTTGCTTATCTCCCGGCCAATGAGACTCGTGGAGGCATACTGTTAGCATGGAAATCTAACCTTGTCCACATCTCGAACCTTGTCAATGACTCTCACTTCATCACGGGCTATGTTACCCCCTGGTGGGATCGCCCTGGTGGCTATCGGTAGTGTATGGGCCACAGGAGGACGTGGAGAAAATTGCCTTTCTTGATGAGTTGGTGGAAAGGCGTGCTCTTTGCCCGGGACCTTGGATGGTCATTGGAGATTTCAATCTCATCCTTTGTGCTGCTGACAAGAGCAACGCCAACATTGACCAGAGAATGATGGGACGATTTAGGCGTTTTATTTATAACATGGAGCTTAAAGAATTATTCCTACATGGGCGCAAATTCACTTGGAGCAATGAGCGAGAGCTTGCCACCCTCACCAAGATCGACCGCGCTCTCGTCTCGGTTGATTGGGAACTGGAATATCCAAGCTGCGTGCTCCAAGCTCTGTCAACGGATGTCTCTGACCATTGCCCCCTGCACCTTGCGTTGGAGGAACACACTCTCACCCCCAGGCGCTTCAGGTTTGAAGTATTCTGGACCAAGATAGATGGATTTGAGGAGGCAGTCAAGGAGGCCTGGGTCTGCGAGCCGGGCATCTCGGATCCGTATAAGCGGCTGGATGAGCTCTTTAGGAACACCGCTAAATTCCTCATGGCTTGGGGCAGAAAAAGATTGGCAATGTCAAAATCCAAATGGCAACCGCGAGATTGGTCATCAAGCTGTTTGATAAGGCCATGGAGGATAGAAGCCTGACTGCTGAGGAGAGATGGCTTCGTGGGACATTGAAAAAAACCCTGCTTGGCCTGGCTTCGCTGGAAAGAATGATTGCCAGGCAGCGTTCTAGGATTAAATGGCTTCGGGAGGGCGATGCAAACTCAAAATTCTTCCAGCTGTTTGCGAATGGGAGGAAGGCTCATAATTACATCCCGGCGATCTCGGTCAGAGGGCAGATCATCACCGATCAACATGGCAAGGAGTCTGCTTTCCATCAGGCGTATAAGGAGATTCTGGGCTCTGCGAAGGCGAGGGATTTTACTATCGACCTGCAATATCTGAACATGGAGCCTATCAACTTATCTGATCAGGATGCCATCTTCTCTGAGGAGGAAATATGGGAGGTCATTAAAGGCATGCCTGCTGACAAAGCGCCTGGGCCGGACGGATTCATTGGGCTTTTCTTCCACAAAGCCTAGCCTGTTATCAAGGGGGATGTGATCGCTATGATTCAAAAGTTCATGCTGGACAATGGTCGAGGTTTTGGCAGATTTAACAAGGCGCTGATTACCCTAATCCCTAAAAAGCCGGATGCCTCAGAGATTGGTGACTTTAGACCGATCAGCTTGCTGCATAGCATCCCTAAAATCTGCGCAAAGCTCTTAGCTACCAAAGTGTGTGGGCGTATGGAGGAAATGATTCACCCTAATCAATCTGCCTTTATCAAGGGCAAAAATCTCCATGACAACTTCATGCTGGTACGTCAAGTGGCGAGGAACCTACACAAACGGAAAACCAAGGGAGTTCTGGTTAAGATGGACATCTCGAGAGCTTTTGATTCGTTGTCCTGGCCATTCCTTTTTGAAGTGCTTCGTGCGAAAGGGTTCCCGGAGAAATGGAGATCGCTCATTGCCACGCTTTTATCATCGGCTAGTTCGAGAGTGATTGTGAATGGCAGCGTTGGAGATAAGATCTTGCATGCTTGTGGCTTGAGGCAGGGCGATCCAATCTCTCCTCTCCTTTTTGTCATTGCGATGGATGCCCTGTCGACCCTCATAGTTCAGGCACAAGTTGCTGGAGTTCTAAGCCCGATGCCAGGATGTTCTCCGGTCCAACGGCTATCGATTTATGCGGATGATGTGGTTCTCTTCATCAGGCCGACTCTCATGGATCTGGCTTTTGTTAAGGAAGTTATGCACATATTTGGAGAGGCGTCGGGACTGAAGATTAACTATCAAAAGTCTTCGGCAATCATGATCAGGCCGGGTGCGGGAGACACCGAAAGAGTTGCTGCAGCGCTACCGTGGAGGATTCAAACTTTCCCGTGTAAATACCTTGGCCTCCAACTCTCGATCAAGCAACTAACTCGCAACCAGTGGCAGCCTATGGTGGATGCGGTGCTCAATTTCCTGCCAGGATGGTCGAGAGGTCTGATAACTAGGCCTGGCAGATTGGTTTTGATCAACAGCATAGTTAGAGCGAGGCCTATCCATCATCTTATCGTGGCCAACGCTCCGAAGTGGGCCTTGGATAGCATTGACAGAGGGTGTAAGGCGTTTTTCTGGGCCGGTTCAGAGGAGATTCACGGTGGACAGTGCCTAGTGGCCTGGAGCAGGGTTTGCCGACCCAAGGAGCTTGGCGGGCTGGGCGTGTTGAACTTGCACACACAAGGGATTGCACTCCGGCTCAGATGGGAATGGCTCAGACGTACTGACAGCTCCAAACCTTGGCAAGGGATGGCTATGTCGGCAGACAAGGAGATGCAAGCCGCCTTCATTAGCTTGGTGCATTGGACTCTGGGCAATGGTAGTCAAATCCTCTTCTGGAAGGATAGATGGCTTCATGGTCTTCGCATTTTGGAAATTGCACCACTGGTGGTAGCGCATGTTCGAACCCAAACGGTGAACCGGCGGTTGGCAAAGGATGGGTTGACCTCAAGCAATTGGATTAATGACATCAAAGGTGAGCTGTCAACGGACGGGCTTGTCCAGTTCATCCAACTGTGGGAGAGATTAGATGCTGTGGAGCTTGACCCCTCACGGGAGGATCAAGCGATTTGGAAGTGGTCGGCTTCGGGACAGTACTCGGCTTCTTCGGCTTACCGGATCATGAACGAAGGGTCTATCAGATTGGGTTGCGCAAAAGGACTGTGGAAATGCTGGGCTCCACTGGGCTGCAGACTGTTCATGTGGTTGGCGCTGCAGTGAAGACTTTGGACTTCCGATCGTAGATTCCAGCATGGACTTCAGGATGCTACATCTGTTTGTTTTCTATGTGATCAAGAGGAGGACTCGGTGGAGCATATAATGCTCCAATGTGTTTACTCGAGGCAGGTGTGGTTCCAATGCCTCAGGTGGGCTAAGATCGACATGCGGATGATGCCCTCGCCGACGGATATACTACAAGATTGGTGGCCAACTGTCCGGAAGCGGATCACCAAGGCGTATCGAAAGGGATTTGATTCGCTTGTGCTTTTGATTTGTTGGAACATTTGGAAGCAAAGGAATGGGAGAGTTTTTGGTGGACATGGCATTTGCAAGGAAGCGGATCTCTCCATGAAGATTCATCAAGAGCTGCAACTTTGGCTAGCGGCAGGAGCAAGGAGTGTTCAACACTTGTGTGAGTAGTCGTGTTGGTAGGATAGGAGTGGGAGTCTAGTTGGCCTTGCCGACTTGTGGTGATGGCCAAAATAATCCTCTTGTAATTATTTCTCCCTTCTATAAAGCTTAGGTACGCTCTTGGCGTACTCTAAAAAAAACAACCTGAATCGGGAGAAAAGCAAACTAGAGGAGAACTATCAGAAGTTAGTTGTCGATGTCAACTGCCTCTTGGATGCCCAGGAACAGATGGCCATGGAGTTCAACTACCAGCAGTTTAAGAGGTCCAATGAATAGGAGAAGATGGCTTGCTGGACAATTCAGTGGGCAACTTGAAGGGAGAGCTGGTAGAGAAAGAGGAGGAGACACCAAGCTGCGAGAAAAGGCTGACATATGGAAGCATCATCAACGTGCACAAGCTAATGTGATTAGGAACCAGAAGTTCAACCATTTGAAAGAGAAGGAAAGACTCACATAAGAGAGGGGAAGTTGGCGTTTCAGTGGGTTGCTCTGCCGACGGTTGGTCATTTGATGGTCCAAAGACCTTGATGTAATATTTATTATGTTTAAGATACTTTCTACTTCCAACGAATTTTTATCGGGAAACATTTGTATACGGCCGACCGGCCCAACTTTGCGCCAGCCGCTCGTGTCGCTCAATCCGAACTAATCGTGCATCTCACAACTAGTACCTTATCTCCTCAGCTGATCTGCGTCATCTCTCTCACATGCATCTCTATCTTCCCTGCGCTGACGACCGCCCACCTCCTTCTCCCCCGCGTCGACGGCCGCCCACCTCCAGCTCCCCCGTGTCGATGGCCCTACCTTTGCTCTCCAGCGTCGCATCCATGGAGCTGCCACCGCCGCCGGATTTGCTGCGACCAGCCCCGCGCCTGCCGCGTACTCCCCGGTCTTGTCACGAGCACAACAAACACCGACGAGCTCGAGGCCACAACTTACGAGCTACGCCCCCAACTCAGTGCTGCGTGCTGCAACCCCGACAGCCGTCGTTGCTGGAGATGGTGGTCATAGGAGCTGCAAATGGCAGCAGCCCGCGCTAGAGCGAGGTGCGTTTTTGGTGGCGTGGAGTCGACATGCTACAACCGGCACGATTTTGAGCTACAACTGGCGTTTCCTTTAGCTAGAACCGATGAGGTTTTTTTGTTGTGGCCGGCAACGGTGATGCAATTTTGCTGGAGTTGGCTTCTTCTTTTGCTGGACTGACAAATTTTTTCGCTTCAACCCGCCAAAAAATTTGGCCAGCCGGCACCTAGCATCGGTCATTTTTATAATAGATCTTGGTACTTTGAAAAAATAAAAGTGAAGGCTTAGGAAAAAAAGACTGACGCCAATCCATACTTTTGGCCCCCCTCATGCACGACTTAACAGCAACTTAAGGGCTGGCCCGGCCAGAAGTATGTGATGATTGCTTTTTGCCTCGACAGACCCTGAACCAACAAGCTGGTGTATATGCTTTGCGTCATCGGCCAAATGTGCGTCGCTGCCAGACTATTTAGACTGCGAAGTACGCTCCAAAGCGAGCGGTGTAGTACTAATTTTTGTTTACGCGCGGTGTGGTACTAAAACGCACACGGGACACGGCGAACTGAGCGGTGTGCTCGTTCCCGCGTAGCAGCAGCTAAACGCTCGCTGGGCCACCTCCTCTTCCGACCACCTCCTCTTCAGCATTATATAAGCAACACGTACACGCATACAGTCCAATCCAGGTCACTACGGCTTTCTGTCAAGACACGATATGAAGAGGAGCTTCAGGTCCGGTAATGACGGCGATGGTGGAGAGGTGGGCGGGGCTTGCATCGGTGGTGGCGACCGACATCTTCCTCGGCTGACTTCTTCCCCTCTGTCAAAGCCTACCTCAGTGATGCCTGCGCCCACCGCGTGCCCAAGCTCAAGGCCGAGCTCGGCAAGGACAACAAGAACCTCAGGGTCTCTGTTGACGACCACGAGAAGGTCATTGACGACTTCTCTGGGACCACCATGAGGATGTCCTTGACGACTTCTCTGGGACTCCTACCTTCCTTTCATCCTCGGCGAGGGTCGCGCTGTCACCGTCAAGAACATCCCATGCCGCCTCTTCACCAACAATGCCAGCGGCAGCTCGAACCCCTACTGGGGCAAAAGCGTCTGGAGCCACGTCCACTTCGAGCACCCCGCCACCGTTGACACACTCGCCATGATCTCTGATGAGAATGAGGCCGTCATCAACGACCTCATGCATGGCATTCCAGGAGAGCAAGGAATACTACGCCAAGATCGGCAAGGCATGGAAGCGTGGGTACCTCCTTTACGGACCGCCCGACACCGGCAAGTCCACCATGATCGCCGCCATGGCCAACTTCCTCGACGACGGCGTCTATGAGCTTGAGCTCACGACGGTCAAGAACAACAGCGAGTTGCGGAAGCTCTTCATCGGGACCACAGGCAAGTCCATCATCGTCATAGAGGACATTGACCGCTTCGTCAACCTCACCGGAAAACGCAGCAAGGACAAGAAGACCGCAAGCGACAAGGACTCCAACAATGATGACAAGCCCAAGGTACCGGTAGAGCCGGAGAAGGATGATGTCACCAAGGTGACGCTCTCAGGCCTGCTTAACTTCATCGACGGGCTGTGGTCTGCTTGCGGAGGTGAGGGGATCATCATCTTCTCCACCAACCACAAGGAGAAGCTGGACTAGGTGTTGATCCGGAGGGGCGGAGTGGACAAGCAAATCGAGATGTCCTACTACCGCTTCGAGGGATTCAAGGTGCTCGCCATAAACTACCTAGATGTCATCGAGCACAAGCTCTTTGGGGAAATTTAGCGGCTGCTCGAGGAGACAGACATGTCGCCTGCCGACGTTGCAGGGAACCTTATGCCCATGTGGAAGAAGCAAAAGAGGGAGCCCGACGAGTGCTTGACAGGCCTCATTGAGGTGCTCAAGCAGGCCATGGAGGATGCGGCGGCAACCAAGGTGAAGGAGGCAGAGGAGGCCAAGGAGGCCGCAACAAAGAAAGCCAAGGAGAAAGAGGAGGCAGAGGTGAAGAAAGCCAAGGAGGAAGACAAAGGGAAGGACAAAGCACCGGAGGAAGCCAATGGAAATATCAACGAGTGAAGTGATCTCAAGCCAGGAAGCCAAGGAAAACGAGTGCGCTTCTTCACTATTGCTCCCTTGCAAAAGAAAAATGCAGTGATCTCACTTGTAATGCTGCTACATATAAAGCGTGCAACAATACAAAATGCTAACAAGACCCACTGAAGGACAACGAAAGCAAGGTGATGCTCTCATGCCTGCTTAACTTCATCGACGGGCTATGGCAGCATCCATCCGTGAGCGAATCATCATCTTCACGACGAACCAAAAGGAGAAAATGGACCCGGCACTGATCCGACAGGGCAGGATGGACAAGCAAATCGAGATGTCCTATTGCCTCTTCGAGGGCTTCAAGGTGCTTGCCAAGAACTACCTGGATGTCGTGGAGCATGGTCTGTTTGGGGAGATTCAACGGCTGCTCGAGGAGACCGACATGTTGCCCACCGATGTGGCAGACAACCTGATGCCAATGTCGACGAAGAAGAAGAGGGACCCTAATTAGTGTTCATCAGGCCTCATTGAGGCGCTCAAGCAGGCCAAGGAAGACGCGGCAGCAGCAAAGGCGAAGGTGAATGAGGAAGATGAGGCAGAAGTGGAGAAAGCTGAGGAGAAAGAGGAGTAAAGGAGAAGAAAGAAAAGTAGAAAGACAACGGGAAGGGCGTAACACCAGAGGAAGCTAAAGGAGGAATCAAACAAGGTGACGAGTGAAGTGATATATAGGAGTAGAGTGAGCTTGTTAGTGCTCTCTTACAAACACAAACAGATGCAGTGGTTGTCTAAATAAAATATGTATCACTCATCTTCTCGACTATTAATTCAGAAAGGAATTAGCCATTATAATGTTGCTATATACTAGTACATAATGCTATAATACCAAATGCTAGCATGATACTGAGTGTCGTTTGCATATATATAAGTTTATTCTCTACAAAAGACAGCAGTCTGGCGTATATAACTCACCTACAAAACTTCCTTGTTCTGATGAACAATACAAATGCTACGGCAGACCCGAAACACAAACACATGCCATAATCAGGAAGGGGAGTGCGAAGCAGTGCTTACCGGCGCAGGCAAACTCACCTTGTGGCGACTCCTTGCCATAGAAGCGCCTTTGGAAACCAGAGCCGACGTAGAGCTATGCGTGGAAACCGGAGGAGATGATAGCATGGCCTACACCCATGACCAGAAGCGTCGCTGCTATGAAAAAGGCCAGCCTACTCCTCGTGAACCTCCCCGAGAAGTTCCAGATGCTCCAGAGCGACACCAGGGTGCTGGTCTCCCTGCTCGTTTACTCAAAGAGAGCCCCTGATCTGGCTGATGTTGTTCACCCTGGCTAGCCCCGATCCCATTCCACAGGCCATCGCAAGGAAGAGCAGTCAGAAGTCAGTTTACACATGGCCTGCACCACATTCATGTTTTCTTTGTGCGACGACATGTCCTGACCAGATCCCACAAGCGCAGTGCTAGAGCTGGCTCTTCTCATTGTTTCGATTCCATCTTGTGAGCTGTTATAACAATAACTGTTGGAGACATGATCAACAGCAGGAGTATCGCGAAGCAAACACTCTGTCCAGCTGAACTTATCACGAATACTTGGTCACAGATTATGACAACCATCAGGTACCCGGCAACAGAAACGGCCATAAGAGCGAAGGCATCAAGGAACTTCTTGTTGTACCGCCGATGAGCACTGTGGACATCGACAAAATACATGAGCAGCAATGCGACGACTGTGGCCTGTGGGTAATATCGCTAGCATAAGTATTGCTCCACCCAAAGCCCAGAAAACCCTGTTCGGAAAATGCATAGATCATTTAATACCATAATAAAGGAGTAGGGCATATATGTACTTGTGTAACAAGAAAAAACATGATACACTGCCTAATAAATGCGCCTTACGGTTGCTAGTTTGGTACGTCGTCGAGAAACAGAGTGCAGGTTAGGATTATTCAGCAAAATGTGTGCAATGTTGGATCGACACACGTTTGCATCGTCCGAGTTAGGAATATAGTTAGCTGAAAACTCAAGACAATAACACTGAAAGTTCGTGCAATTAACGCAAATGATAGCTCCACCCAGTGTCAGGAGTAGATACAGGATTTCAGAAAACAAACATGGTGCTGAAAGGATGAGACCAGCAAAAGAAGGCTGCATTATTGCCTCTCTGATGTCTTTGGGCAGAGCAAATTATAATGAAACAGTGACTGCGCCTACACAATTGTACTCTTCTTCTAGAACCAGTGATGCTGCCTCCCAAGCAAGAATTCCTACCATGGTTATACTGTATGTATGAATTATACTATAATAATTCTAATAAATCACATTACTGTACTTTTCCAGAATAGTTCGTATGTATTTTTCTGCTAATTTCAGCATGTACAGGATCTGCATACTGTACTTTTCCTCGATCAAGTCTACATCAGCCACGAGAACTACTTCGACATCAACCAAGTCCGTGACAACAACGACTACTACCTCAACGACGCTAGCGTCTTTGAACTTGATCAAGTCTACCTCGAACATGGCTACTATTGTGAAGGATATCACCACCGCTCTGGCAGTTCCATGGGATCCGGGCATAAATTCTTCGGTGTCGGCTTGGGGTCAAGCCGAGTTTCAAGGAGGGAGGAATGTCACGGGAACTACTTCATCAACCACAACCAAAGAGGCTCAATGCCGGCCCACGAGGCCCAAACAGACTGCAAAGCCCAACCCGAGGAGGCTTGACCTGATATATAGAGGAACACATCGCTTCAGAGAAGGGGATGGAAGAACTGGAAGCCGAACTGGCCGCCGTTGGGCGTTTTCCCTCTCCCACCTCCCGGCTCTAGCTTCCCAGATCCCCTTTCTTGCTGATAGAAACTTGTATCTGTGACTGAATTCCTTGTATCCATTATCCATTGAGTAATTTGTATCTAGGTTCGTATCATTTGGTATTCAGAGCCAGTCCACCACCTCCCACCTACAAAATTTCCCCACCATCGTCACCATGAGCAGCCTAGCTGAGCAATTCGATCGGATCCGGGACGCTGTGCGCGAGTTGATGGAGTTGGTCGGCACAGATTCTGAAATCATCAAGTCTCCCGTGCAAGAGCCAATGACTGAGGAGATTGCGGTTGACCACGACAACGTCATTGCCGGTCTTGCACCTGCGGTGAGTATCCCCGACGCCAGCCTCGACGTTGGCGTTGACGAGGCCATGCCTCATGTCATCTCACCACCAACCATCATCATCGAGGAGGCCGCTGAGGTCGTCCTTTCTGCTACCAGCAGCTCATGCTCCTTGTTGCATGCCATGTGTTCGACAGAATACCCAAGCCAGAAGGGTGCCACATTGGCTTCTGTGTTCACCCCAACCGCAACACCTACGTCGCTCACGGCCACGGTCGTCGTCGTCCCCTTGCTTGCTGCACCTGCGGCAAGCGGCGGAACCCTCGACAGTAGCCACAGCGGAAGTGGCCTAGGAATGCTGCCCCTGACTCCATGGAGTGTGTCTGCATCCTTCACTGAGTCTCCGGGGCTCTGGCCAGCCCAGCTGTGCTGGTTGTCTGTTCTCCTCGTGCTGGACACCAAGTCGTCCTCAAGGTGTTCGACAACGTGCCTCATCAACCACACCGAGTTGTTCATGTACATGTCTATCGTATATGTGATCCCGAGTATCATGCGACCGAGACAAGGGCTACGACCAAGGCCATGGCCTTCCTTCATCGGTGACCAAGCTGCACATGGTGAGAGCGCTGCCACTAATGAAGCAGAGTACAAATGGAAGCCACTCTTTGGCTCTCGAATAAATTCAAAGACTAATGTCTTTGTGCCACTCAGGCAAACTGGAGGAAACAATGACAGACGGTTTTCGAGTCCTGGGAACACGACGCTCTTCAAGTAGTACTCTCAGGAAGGATTCTTAGAAAAAATCGTTGCTACCTTGTCATCAAAGGTGCTCCGGCAGGTACCATGGCCATTCATTGTGTGCAGCCATGTATGTACCGTGTTGCAGTTGGATGAATTTAGGAGCCTCATGAAGATTTCTTCAGCTGGTATGCCCAGACAACACTCAGTTGAATTTCTTACTGGAGATGAGCTAGTATTGGGTTGTCCTGTAGAGCCACAGTCAATTTCCTCCCGGGAGTATTTGCAATATAAGTTGCTGCAGCCGTGGACTCCATCACTTCAAACAAATTTCAAGAATGAGGCCTTATAGGAAGAGAAAATGGTGGGTTTCATGGTGGCATTAATAGGACAGATGCATTGGCTTCTTTGGGACTACTTCTCATTTGATGAAAATTTTAGTGTGCCACATGTTGCCCAAAGAGTTCTGTGTGTCACATCACCATGGGGTCCCGGTGTTCACAAAAATCCAATGACGAATCACATGGGTTGGCTGGAACTTGAGATAGCCGCCTTGATGACTATTGTGAAGGCTGAGTTCATAAGTAGCGGCCTACAGATTCATCCCAGTGAGAATGCTCAAGTAAATTTCCCCTGGTCCAGTTGTTACTTATTTCTTCAGGTTGGAAAGTTGCAGAATGTTATGGTGAAGCTCAACACTTGGCCCTCTGGAGGATGGTTCTTATCGGCTGTGACATTCTCACCAAATCTGCATGCAATTGTGTGCTGCAACAAGGCAGTAAGCATTCAATCTCTCGTTGTTGCCCTTTATATGGCTGAATGCTGTGGTGTGTTAATCTCAGTTATAGTCACTCACACCATATGGTTACACAAACTGGTATTCCCTGATGGTAGCCTGGTATACACGCAAGTCAGAACTGGGAGCATTTTATTCATTTGGACCTCTCAGGGAGCTCATAAAGACAAGGGATATTTTTCTGTACAGCTGCCTTTGGTGGATCAAGAGCTATGGAGGATTGCGGAATATTGGCGGTCAGATATTCAAGGTTTGCTGTTGGCCAATACAATTTTAGAAGATTCTTTCTGGCCTGGGCAACATATCATTGAAGCATGCCTTGCGAGCCCTTATCACAGGTTCATGGGCGCAATTGATGTCGAGTGGCTCTACACCCATAATTCTTATGGAGAACTTACAGTAGTTGACAACCAGCTGAAGAGTAAAGAGATTGTCACAACTCGGCCAGTCGGTTCTGATGAGTTTAAATGTCTGAAGGCCTTGTCGAGTATTCTACATTGCACTGATAACTATTTGCGAGTAATTATGTTCGATGAGATTGAGCCGCAGCTTACTGTGCATTGGATGAAATTTGTAGTTCAGGGCAAGGCTATTGCTGTATCCAACATCACCAAGCCCTCAATGGTATGTACTCCCGTCAATCACCTATGTTTGGAGGAATATCTAGTTTGTCCAAGTCACAACTTCTCTATTGCACCTGAACTTACATTATGCAAGAGCGGAAAGTTGGAGTTTAACAACAGGATTTCCTATATGGCGGAGCAGTACACTGAGGTTAATTCTTATATGACGAAAATTGGACTGCATTCCTTGTTTGTGAGCATCAGCGCAGTAGAGCGAACCTCTCAAAGGAATAACCCCATTCATCAAATGGTCGAGCAGCGATTGTCATTTCCTGCAAGTACCAAGCCAGCACACATACAAGCTGCAGTTTGTGAGAATCAAGGAGTGTACTCCTTATTCTGCAATTGCTCATGTGGCAATCCCAACACTATTGCTATTGGGGTTGAGTGCTCTGACAGGCAAGGAGTGTACCCCCATAGCAAAATTATTTTGGACTATCATAGTAGGCTTGGTTGTCTGAATCTTGGATTTCTGTTAACATGGCCAGATGTCTCAACGGTTCAAATTAACGTGTTACCTTGCACTGAACTTAGCTCCTAGAAACATCCAATGCCAAGTGTGGACCAGCTGATGTTGAAGAGCTCCTATGGATGCCTTGTTCTTGCAAACACTTCTCCAAAAATAATGCTCGAGTGCTCTGCTCTGAGTTGGTGAGCTGCAAACTCTCAGAGGCTCATGCCACAGAGTTCTATATCAATTGCTCGGTACATTTGAGGTTTGAATTCAGTCCCTTGATGGTTTGGAAGATTGCTTGGGTGCTTGGTTCTGTGTGTACTATTGTTGCATACAACTCCCAGTGTGCAGTCTTTACAAGACTGAATGGTTGGCATGTGATGGGTCAACCAAGTGCTCTCAGGTGTATCTCCCTGAGCGGCAAGCAAAATTTGAAGGACGGAGGAGTCTTATGCTTATGGACATCTTCCTCGATCAAGTCTACATCAGCCACGAGAACTACTTCGACATCAACCAAGTCCGTGCCAACAACGACTACTACCTCAACGACGCTAGCGTCTTTGAACTTGATCAAGTCTACCTCGAACATGGCTACTACCATGAAGGATATCACCACCGCTCTGGCAGTTCCATGGGACCCGGGCATAAATTCTTCGGTGTCGGCTTGGGGTCAAGCCGAGTTTCAAGAAGGGAGGAATGTCACGGGAACTACTTCATCAACCACAACCAAAGAGGCTCAATACCGGCCCACGAGGCCCAAACAGACTGCAAAGCCCAACCCGAGGAGGCTTGACCTGATATATAGAGGAACACATCGATTCAGGGAAGGATGGAAGAACTGGAACCCGAACTGGCCGCTGTTGGGCGTTTTCCCTCTCCCACCTCCCGGCTCTAGCTTCCCAGATCCCCATTCTTGCTGATAGAAACTTGTACTTCCTCCATTCCCTTATACAAGGCCACAAACTCAAATTACATGTACCTAGGTAAAATTTAATGACTACTTTGCAAGCCAACTTTTCTTCTTGTTAACTGGGATCATTAATATGCCCGTATGCATGCAAGGAAGAAATGAGAAGGAAGTAGCATAGTGTCATTATGACTACATGCATGCAAGTATTAAACAAGTTGCTAGTATGAGAAAACATCGTTAAATTTTGCTTCGGTTACTGGTAGTGGCCTTGTATAGATGCAAAATGTATTTTTTATAGTGGCCTTGTATAAGGGAATGGAGGGAGTATCTGTGACTGAATTCCTTGTATCCATTATCCATTGAGTAATTTGTATCTAGGTTCGTATCAGCTATGCCACCAGAACAGATTCCTCACAGTTACAGCACATAAGAAAGAAAGGAACTGAAAGCAAACAAAACACATGGTTCTTCTGATTTTTGATTCCTCAGTCACAGCAGAGGATGTGGCCGTTTTGATTTCACATGGATTTTTTGATACTTCTGATTTCATCTGTATAATTTGTTTTTCTTTTATTTCAGCATATACATCATCTACACAGGGTTGTATTGTAGCATGAATCGCAATAGGTCTAATTAATCACATCATTTAGGTACTGACGCAGAGCAGAGACTGAATACTGCTTAGCAGTACAGTAAGAAAGAAGCCAGCGAGGGGGATCAGGACGGCAGTACCTTCAGGATGCCGTTGACGGTGCCGCGGTGGCCGGGGAAGTTCTCGACGGCGGTGACGACATCGGCCGTATATAGGAAGGTCCGCGCCTGCGCGGCGAGCAGCATGTCGAGGGCTCGAGGCAGACCAGCGGGATCGGGGCCGGCGAGCCACATGGGGAGGTACCCGGCGGCACAGAGCGATGCAGGGGATTCAGTGGCCCACGGGCGCCTACGCGGAGAGGAAGCCGGCGTAGGCGCCCACGTCCTTGATCGCCGGCGAGTATACACCGGATCAGTAGCTGCCCCCCGCGAAGCTGTGGATTAGTGCGCTCGCCGCGAGCGCCGACCATCGGCCCACGCGGCCATCGCCGCCTCCCCCCGCCGGAACAGACGAGGAAAAACAAAGCTTTTTTTTTTGTGTGGCTCCTGATGTATCTGCTTCAAGGCTAAAAAAAGAAAGGGCTCCTATGATGTGGGGCCTCTTTTATGTTTTTTTTGAGCATCAGTAAAGACACAAGCGCTCATATACACGCGCATACACTCATCCCTATGAATGCACACACGCACACCCTACCCCTATGAGCACCTCCGAGAGACTAAGCCGGCATATCATCTTGAGATTTACGAAGTCACCGTAGGCGCTTCGTCGTCGACGGAAACGTCTCCTCCCACTGAAAGCGCATCGCCGGAAATCCTGAAATAAATCCAGGAATAATGCGAGCACCAGGATTTGAACCCTGGTGGGTTGGGGATACCACTGTCCACCTAACCAACTCAACCACAGGTTGATTCGCGGGGCCTCTTTTATGGTGACACGTAAGCTGCTATGCAACACGCAATAGCCGCCTGCGTCGTTGACGGACGGTATGGGCAACTCAGAGGAAACCACTGCATTTGTTAAAATAGAAAATTTGAGCATTTTTCTTTATAAAACTTTCAATATTTTTTTTGGCTCTGATCTATTCATCATATTATGGCAGTTAAAAATACAAAAATAAAAAACATACATCTATGATCACAGATCATTTAGAGACGACTACAAATACCCGAGCGAGCCGACGGCTTGCCACAGTTATCGCCTATCTCTCACCAAAGCCATACCAAACTTGTTGTAGTAGGCAATCGAAAAGTCATCTTGCTAATGCCCCACAAGACCAGCATACTAAAACAATAACCGTATTTGTAGAAAATTTGAACATGATGGCAAAAACAAATGATTGATTTATTTTGTGAAAATGAACCTATAGCGTTGTCCAAATTGTTTAGGGATTTTTATTACATGACTAGGTAATTGCCCGTGCGTTGGTACGGGAGCCGAACAATTTTCAGCCCAACAAAAGTAGTCTCATGGGAAAATATGATGTTTTGGGTTCACCGGACAATCTACTGGATCTTACAAACATGGCCCACATTAAAATAAATAAACATAAATTTTACATAGTAGTGTCAAACAAACATTTACAAAGGACAGTAGAAATAATGATAGGCAAGTTCAAATTAAATGAATCAAATTCGCATCATGATAATCAGGTTCATCACAACACTCTCTTTCCAATTATGTTCCCTATGATGTGGCTAAAATATTTTCTATGCTTGCTGGAATCATAAATAACGGGGAATTCCCATCATACGTCAATATGTCAATTAAAAAGTTACTCCATAGTGTGTGCCTACTCTGTGTATAAATTGCACTAGCAAAAGTGTCTGTGCGTTGCAACGGGAGAAACAAATTATCACACTTAGCGCCCTATCCTTGTTACCACTTATTTTCTTTGTCCTCATTGTCGGTCACGATGTCCACTACACGACGAACATTCCACCTAAGCTTCGAGTCAATAAAGAATCGTCTACATACACAGACCAACGAACGGTCGCGTTTGAGATCCCGGCCACATCCGCACAATCTAACTTGCGCCTTGTGTTTGTGCTATCCATATTTTACATTGTAGTAGTTCAGTACCAGTCCGTAAAGGACACAAAAAATCTCCAAATTTAACTTTAGTTTAAAACGATCAACACCTTTTTTGCGGGGTAAAACGATCAACACCAAAGAACAGGGGAGGTTGTGAGTTTGATTCATGTCACGGTCAACTATTTTTGTCTCATCTCCTAAACGGGCTGGTGGGTTTGATTTGTTGGGCCGGGTCGCACAGACAGATTGGGAGGGCACTATTTTTTTTTATTGGTGGAACGTAACACAGACGAACGGGGCAGAGGCCCGGTGGCCCAGCATAGACGATCTGTAGAATAGCCTAGCTAAGTATGGAGGAACTGTTGGGGAATGTAGTAATTTCAAAAAAAAATCCTACGCACACGCAAGATCATGGTGATGCATAGCAACGAGCGGGGGAGAGTGTGATCTACGTACCCTTGTAGATCGACAACGGAAGCGTTAACTTGGTTGATGTAGTCGTACGTCTTCACGGCCCGACCGATCAAGCACCGAAACTACAGCACCTCCGAGTTCTAGCACACGTTCAGCTCGATGACGATCCCCGGACTCCGATCCAGCAAAGTGTCGGGGAAGAGCTCCGTCAGCACGACGGCGTGGTGACGATCTTGATGTACTACTGTCGCAGGGCTTCGCCTAAGCACCACTACAATATAATCGAGGACTATGGTGGAAGGGGGCACCGCGCACGGCTAAGAATATGATCACGTGGATCAACTTGTGTCTCTAGAGGGTGCCCCTGCCTCCGTATATAAAGGCTCAAGGGAGGGGGCCGGCCGGCCAGGAGAGGCGCGCCAGGAGGAGTCCTACTCCCTCCGGGAGTAGGACTGCCCCCCCTTTCCTAGTTGAAAT
>NC_041392.1:710808099-710842700 GCF_002162155.2 Triticum dicoccoides
AAGAGGAGAGAGAGGAGGAAGGGGGGCCGGCCCCCTCTCCTTGTCCAATTCGGACCAAGGGGGGAGGGGCGCGCGGCCCATCTCTGGCCACCTCTCCTCTCTTCCACTAAGGCCCACTAAGGCCCATATACCTCCCGGGGGGTTCCGGTAACCTCCCGGTACTCCGGTAAAATCCCGATTTCACCCGGAACACTTCCGATATCCAAACATAGGCTTCCAATATATCAATCTTTATGTCTCGACCATTTTGAGACTCATCGTCATGTCCCTGATCACATCCGGGACTCCGAACAACCTTCGGTACATCAAAATGCATAAACTCATAATATAACTGTCATCATAACCTTAAGCGTGCGGACCCTACGGGTTCGAGAACAATGTAGACATGACCGAGACACGTCTTCGGTCAATAACCAATAGCGGAACCTGGATGCTCATATTGGCTCCTACATATTCTACGAAGATCTTTTATCGGTCAGACCGCATAACAACATACGCTGTTCCCTTTGTCATCGGTATGTTACTTGCCCGAGATTCGATCGTCGGTATCCTATACCTAGTTCAATCTCGTTACCGGCAAGTCTCTTTACTCGATCTGTAATACATCATCCCGCAACTAACTCATTAGTTGCAATGCTTGCAAGGCTTAAGTGATGTGCATTACCGAGAGGGCCCAGAGATACCTCTCTGACAATCGGAGTGACAAATCCTAATCTCGAAATACGCCAACCCAACATGTACCTTTGGAGACACCTGTAGAGCTCCTTTATAATCACCCAGTTACGTTGTGACGTTTGGTAGCACACAAAGTGTTCCTCTGGCAAACGGGAGTTGCATAATCTCATAGTCATAGGAACATGTATAAGTCATGAAGAAAGCAATAGCAACATACTAAACGATCGGGTGCTAAGCTAATGGAATGGGTCATGTCAATCAGATCATTCAACTAATGATGTGATCCCGTTAATCAAATAACAACTCTTTGTCCATGGTTAGGAAACATGACCATCTTTGATTAACGAGCTAGTCAAGTAGAGGCATACTAGTGACACTCTGTTTGTCTATGTATTCACACATGTATTATGTTTCCGGTTAATACAATTCTAGCATGAATAATAAACTTTTATCATGATATAAGGAAATAAATAATAACTTTATTTTTGCCTCTAGGGCATATTTCCTTCAGTCTCCCACTTGCACTAGAGTCAATAATCTAGATTACACAGTAATGATTCTAACACCCATGGAGCCTTGGTGCTGATTATGTTTTGCTCCTGGAAGAGGCTTAGTCAACGGGTCTGCAACATTCAGATCCGTATGTATCTTGCAAATCTCTATGTCTCCCACCTGGACTAGATCCCGGATGGAATTGAAGCGTCTCTTGATGTGCTTGGTTCTCTTGTGAAATCTGGATTCCTTCGCTAAGGCAATTGCACCAGTATTGTCACAAAAGATTTTCATTGGACCCGATGCACTAGGTATGACACCTAGATCGGATATGAACTCCTTCATCCAGACTCCTTCATTCGCTGCTTCCGAAGCAGCTATGTATTCCACTTCACACGTAGATCCCGCCACGACGCTCTGTTTAGAACTGCACCAACTGACAGCTCCACCGTTTAATGTAAACACATATCCGGTTTGCGATTTAGAATCGTCCGGATCAGTGTCAAAGCTTGCATCAACGTAACCGTTTACGATGAGCTCTTTGTCACCTCCATATACGAGAAACATATCCTTAGTCCTTTTCAGGTACTTCAGGATGTTCTTGACCGCTGTCCAGTGATCCACTCCCGGATTACTTTGGTACCTCCCTGCTAGACTTATAGCAAGGCACACATCAGGTCTGGTACACAGCATTGCATACATGATAGAGCCTATGGCTGAAGCATAGGGAACATCTTTCATCTTCTCTCTATCTTCTGCAGTGGTCGGGCATTGAGTTTGACTCAACTTCACACCTTGTAACACAGGCAAGAACCCTTTCTTTGCTTGATCCATTTTGAACTTCTTCAAAATCTTGTCAAGGTATGTGCTTTGTGAAAGTCCAATTAAACGTCTTGATCTATCTCTATAGATCTTTATGCCTAATATGTAAGCAGCTTCACCGAGGTCTTTCATTGAAAAACTCTTATTCAAGTATCCCTTTATGCTATCCAGAAATTCTATATCATTTCCAATCAGTAATATGTCATCCACATATAATATCAGAAATGCTACAGAGCTCCCACTCACTTTCTTGTAAATACAGACTTCTCCAAAAGTCTGTATAAAACCAAATGATTTGATCACACTATCAAAGCATTTATTCCAACTCCGATAGGCTTGCACCAGTCCATAAATGGATCGCTGGAGCTTGCACACTTTGTTAGCTCCCTTTGGATCGACAAAACCTTCCGGTTGCATCATATACAACTCTTCTTCCAGAAATCCATTCAGGAATGCAGTTTTGACATCCATCTGCCAAATTTCATAATCATAAAATGCGGCAATTCCTAACATGATTCAGACAGACTTAAGCATCGCTACGGGTGAGAAGGTCTCATCGTAGTCAACCCCTTGAACTTGTCGAAACCCTTTTGTGACAAGTCAAGCTTTGTAGACAGTAATATTACCGTCGGCGTCAGTCTTCTTCTTGAAGATCCATTTATTCTCAATTGCTTGCCGATCATTGGGCAAGTCAACCAAAGTCCATACTTTGTTCTCATACATGAATCCCATCTCAGATTTCATGGCTTCAAGCCATTTTGCGGAATTTGGGCTCACCATCGCTTCTTCATAGTTCGTAGGTTCATCATGATCTAGTAGCATGACTTCTAGAACAGGATTACCGTACCACTCTGGTGCGGATCTTACTCTGGTTGATCTACGAGGTTCAGTAGTATCTTGTTCTGAAGTTTCATGATCTTTATCATTAGCTTCCTCACTAATTGGTGTAGGTGTCTCAGAAACAGGTTTCTGTGATGTACTACTTTCCAATAAGGGAGCAGGTACAGTTACCTCGTCAAGTTCTACTTTCCTCCCACTCACTTCTTTCCAGATAAACTCCTTCTCCAAAAAGTTTCCGAACTTAGCAACAAAAGTCTTGCCTTCGGATCTGTGATAGAAGGTGTATCCAATAGTCTCCTTTGGATATCCTATGAAGACATATTTCTCCGATTTGGGTTCGAGCTTATCAGGTTGAAGCTTTTTCACATAAGCATCGCAGCCCCAAACTTTCAGAAACGACAACTTTGGTTTCTTGCCAAACCGTAGTTCATAAGGCGTCGTCTCAACGGATTTTGATGGTGCCCTATTTAACGTGAATGCGGCCGTCTCCAAAGCATAACCCCATAACGATAGCGGTAAATCAGTAAGAGACATCATAGATCGCACCATATCTAGTAAAGTACGATTACGACGTTCGGACACACCATTACGCTGTGGTGTTCCGGGTGGCGTGAGTTGCGAAACTATTCCGCATTGTTTCAAATGTACACCAAACTCATAACTCAAATATTATCCTCCACGATCAGACCGTAGAAACTTTATTTTCTTGTTACGATGATTTTCAACTTCACTCTGAAATTCTTTGAACTTTTCAAACGTTTCAGACTTATGTTTCATTAAGTAGATATACCCATATCTGCTTAAATCATCTGTGAAGGTGAGAAAATAACGATATCTGCCACGAGCCTCAATATTCATCGGACCACATACATCTGTATGTATGATTTCCAACAAATCTGTTGCTCTCTCCATAGTACCGGAGAACGGCATTTTAGTCATCTTGCCCATGAGACACGGTTTGCAAGTACCAAGTGATTCATAATCAAGTGGTTCCAAAAGTCCATAAGTATGGAGTTTCTTCATGCGCTTTACACCGATATGACCTAAACGGCAGTGCCACAAATAAGTTGCACTATCATTATCAACTCTGCATCTTTTGGCTTCAACATTATGAATATGTGTGTTACTACTATCGAGATACAATAAGAATAGACCACTCTTCAAGGGTGCATGACCATAAAATATATTACTCATATAAATAGAACAACCATTATTCTTAGATTTAAATGAATAACCGTCTCGCATCAAACAAGATCCAGATATAATGTTCATGCTTAACGCTGGCACCAAATAACAATTATTTAGGTCTAATATTAATCCCGAAGGTAGATGTAGAGGTAGCGTGCCGACCGCGATCACATCGACTTTGGAACCATTTCCCACGCGCATCGTCACCTCGTCCTTAGCCAATCTTCACTTAATCCGTAGTCCCTGTTTCGAGTTGCAAATATTAGCAACAGAACCAGTATCAAATACCCAGGTGCTACTGCGAGCATTAGTAAGGTGCACATCAATAACATGTATATCACATATACCTTTGTTCACCTTGCCATCCTTCTTATCCGCCAAATACTTGGGGCAGTTCCGCTTCCAGTGACCAGTCTGCTTGCAGTAGAAGCACTCAGTTTCAGGCTTAGGTCCAGACTTGGGTTTTTTCTCTTGAGCAACAACTTGCTTGTTGTTCTTCTTGAAGTTCCCCTTCTTCTTCCCTTTGCCCTTTTTCTTGAAACTAGTGGTCTTGTTGACCATCAACACTTGATGCTCCTTTTTGATTTCTACCTTCACAGCTTTCAGCATTGCGAAGAGCTCAGGAATAGTCTTATTCATCCCTTGCATATTATAGTTCATCACAAAGCTCTTGTAGCTTGGTGGCAGTGATTGGAGAATTCTATCAATGATGCAATCATCTGGAAGATTAAGTCCCATTTGAATCAAGTGATTATTATACCTAGACATTTTGAGTATATGCTCACTGATAGAACTGTTCTCCTCCATCTTGCGGCTATAGAACTTATTGAAGACTTCATATCTCTCAATCCGGGCATTTTCTTGAAATATTAACTTCAACTCCTGGAACATCTCATATGCTCCATGACGTTCAAAACGTCGTTGAAGTCCCGGTTCTAAGCCGTAAAGCATGGCACACTGAACTATCGAGTAGTCACCAGCTTTGCTCTGCCAGACGTTCACAACATCTGGTGTTGCTCCAGTAGCAGGCCTGGCACCCAGCGGTGCTTCCAGGACGTAATTCTTCTGTGCAGCAATGAGGATACTCCTCAAGTTACGGACCCAGTCCGTGTAATTGCTACCATCATCTTTCAACTTTTCTTTCTCAAGGAACGCATTAAAATTCAACGGAACAACAGCACGGGCCATTTATCTACAATCATACATAAAACAAGCAAGATACTATCAGGTACTAAGTTCATGATAAATTTAGGTTCAATTAATCATATTACTTAAAGAACTCCCACTTAGATAGACATCCCTCTAATTCTCTAAGTGATCACGTGATCCAAATCAACTAAACCATGTCCGATCATCACGTGAGATGGAGTAGTTTCATTGGTGAACATCACTATGTTGATCACATCTACTATATGATTCACGCTCGACCTTTCGGTCTCCGTGTTCCGAGGCCATATCTGTATATGCTTGGCTCGTCAAGTATAACCTGAGTATTCCGCGCGTGCAACTGTTTTGCACTCGTTGTATTTGAACGTAGAGCCTATCACACCCAATCATCACGTGGTGTCTCAGCACGAAGAACTTTCGCAACGGTGCATACTCAGGGAGAACACTTCTTGATAATTTAGTGAGAGATCATCTTATAATGCTACCGTCAATCAAAGCAAGATAAGATGCATATAAGATAAACATCACATGCAATCAATATAAGTGATATGATATGGCCATCATCATCTTGTGCTTGTGATCTCCATCTCCAAAGCACCGTCATGATCACCATCGTCACCGGCGTGACACCTTGATCTCCATCGTAGCATCGTTGTCGTCTCGCCAATCTTATGCTTCCACGACTATCACTATCGCTTAGTGATAAAGTAAAGCATTACAGCGCGATTGCATTGCATACAATAAAACGACAACCATATGGCTCCTACCAGTTGCCGATAACTCGGTTAAAAAACATGATCATCTCATACAATAAAATTTAGCATCATGTCTTGACCATATCACATCACAACATGCCCTGCAAAAACAAGTTAGACGTCCTCTACTTTGTTGTTGCATGTTTTACGTGGCTTCTACGGGCTTAAGCAAGAACTAATCTTACCTACGCATCAAAATCACAACGATAGTTTGTCAAGTTGGTGCTGTTTTAACCTTCAGAAGGACCGGGCGTAACCACACTCGGTTCAACTAAAGTTGGAGAAACTGTCACCCGCAAGCCACCTATGTGCAAAGCACGTGGGGAGAACCGGTCTCGCGTAAGCGTACGCGTAATGTCGGTTCGGGCCGCTTCGTCCAACAATACCGCTGAACCAAAGTATGACATGCTGGTAAGCAGTATGACTTATATCGCCCACAACTCACTTGTGTTCTACTCATGCATATAACATCAACATATAAAACCTAGGCTCGGATGCCACTGTTGGGGAACGTAGTAATTTCAAAAAAAATTCCTACGCACACGCAAGATCATGGTGATGCATAGCAACGAGCGGGGGAGAGTGTGATCTACGTACCCTTGTAGATCGACAACGGAAGCGTTAACTTGGTTGATGTAGTCGTACGTCTTCATGGCCCGACCGATCAAGCACCGAAACTACGGCACCTCCGAGTTCTAGCACACGTTCAGCTCGATGACGATCCCCGGACTCCGATCCAACAAAGTGTCGGGGAAGAGTTCCGTCAGCACGACGGCGTGGTGACGATCTTGATGTACTACTGTCGCAGGGCTTCGCCTAAGCACCGCTACAATATTATCGAGGACTATGATGGAAGGGGGCACCGCACACGGCTAAGAATATGATCACGTGGATCAACTTGTGTCTCTAGGGGGTGCCCCTGCCTCCGTATATAAAGGCTCAAGGGAGGGGAGCCGGCCGGCCAGGAGAGGCGCGCCAGGAGGAGTCCTACTCCCTCCGGGAGTAGGACTCCCCCTTTCCTAGTTGGAATAGGATTCGCGGAGGGGAGGAAAAGAGGAGACAGAGGAGGAAGGGGGGCCGGCCCCCTCTCCTTGTCCAATTCGGACCAAGGGGGGAGGGGTGCATGGCCCATCTCTGGCCACCTCTCCTCTCTTCCACTAAGGCCCACTATGGCCCATATACCTCCCGGGGGGTTCCGGTAACCTCCCGGTACTCTGGTAAAATCCCGATTTCACCCGGAACACTTCCGATATCCAAACATAGGCTTCCAATATATCAATCTTTATGTCTCGACCATTTCGAGACTCCTTGTCATGTCCGTGATCACATCCGGGACTCCGAACAACCTTCGGTACATCAAAATGCATAAACTCATAATATAACTGTCATCGTAACCTTAAGCGTGCGGACCCTACGGGTTCGAGAACAATGTAGACATGACCGAGACACGTCTCCGGTTAATAACCAATAGCGGAACCTGGATGCTCATATTGGCTCCTACATATTCTACGAAGATCTTTTATCGGTCAGACCGCATAACAACATACGTTGTTCCCTTTGTCATCGGTATGTTACTTGCCCGAGATTCGATCGTCGGTATCCTATACCTAGTTCAATCTCGTTACCGGCAAGTCTCTTTACTCGTTCTGTAATACATCATCCCGCAACTAACTCATTAGTTGCAATGCTTGCAAGGCTTAAGTGATGTGCATTACCAAGAGGGCCCAGAGATACCTCTCCGACAATCGGAGTGACAAATCCTAATCTCGAAATATGCCAACCCAACATGTACCTTTGGAGACACCTGTAGAGCTCCTTTATAATTACCCAGTTACGTTGTGACGTTTGGTAGCACACAAAGTGTTCCTCTGGCAAACGGAAGTTGCATAATCTCATAGTCATAGGAACATGTATAAGTCATGAAGAAAGCAATAGCAACATACTAAACAATCGGGTGCTAAGCTAATGGAATGGGTCATGTCAATCAGATCATTCAACTAATGATGTGATCCCGTTAATCAAATAACAACTCTTGGTCCATGGTTAGAAAACATGACCATCTTTGATTAGCTAGTCAAGTAGAGGCATACTAGTGACACTCTGTTTGTTTATGTATTCACACATGTATTATGTTTCCAGTTAATACAATTCTAGCATGAATAATAAACTTTTATGATGATATAAGGAAATAAATAATAACTTTATTATTGCCTCTAGGGCATATTTCCTTCAGGAACGCTATGGACATACCAAATGAGAGGCCAAGTAATATTATACCTCTATTTATATAAAAAATAACATATATGCCCGTGTGTTACAACGGGTAAAAAAGTGATATAAATTTAGTGAGGACTGTATGCACAAACATAACATTCAACGTGTTATAAAGTTGGCGAAAATTTAGTAATGATCATAAGTGGGTCCACTGCAAATGAAGAAAAAACAATGTGAATTTAGTGAGGATTGTATGTAGGAAAAAAATGACACGCCATTTTTTTATTCATATAAGATATGGATGAGGCTAGTACGCCTGCCAACCAAATATGGCGCCCACAAATCCCGCACGTCCTATCCATTTGGTAGGGGTCCTCCCTCAATCCTCCTATAATTACCATATATTTCCTTCCTCTCTCTTTCCTTTCTCTTTTCTTCCTTTTTTGCGAGGTTAAAAAGAGTTGTATTTCATAATGATCGGGTTACAATCATGAGATAACAAGTCCTCACAGAAAGGTGGGCTTGAATTCAGCCATACTGCAGTACAAGCATTGGTAAGCTATAAAGAGCCAGCTGATGTGCTACCCTATTTTGATTTCTACTAACTTTTAGTGGGACGAACTCTCTATCAATCATAAGAGCTTTAATCTTCGCAGCTAAGTGTCCGTAGGCCGACTTGTTGGGGAACGTAGTAATTTCAAAATTTTCCTACGCACACGCAAGATCGTGGTGATGCATAGCAACGAGAGGGGAGAGTGTTGTCCACGTACCCTCGTAGACCGAAAGCCGAAGCGTTAGCACAACGCGGTTGATGTAGTCGTACGTCTTCATGATCCGACCGATCAAGTACCGAACGCACGGCACCTCCGAGTTCTGCACACGTTCAACTCGATGACGTCCCTCGAACTCCGATCCAGCCGAGCTTTGAGGGAGAGTTCCGTCAACATGACGGCGTGGTGACGATGATGATGTTCTACCGACGCAGGGCTTCGCCTAAGCACTGCTACGATATGACCGAGGTGGATTATGGTGGAGAGGGGCACCGCACACCACTAAGAGATCAAGAGATCAATTGTTGTGTCTTTGGGGTGCCCCTGTCCCCGTATATAAAGGAGTGGAGGAGGGGGAGGGCCGGCCCTCTTTATGGAGCGCCCTACAGGAGTCCTACTCTCACCGGGAGTAGGATTCCCCTTTTCCTAGTAGAACTAGGAGCCCTTCCAAGTAGTAGGAGTAGGAGGGAAGCAAAGGGAAGGGAAAATGAGAAGGAAGGAAGGCCCCCCCTCCCTAGTCCAATTCGGACCAGCCCATGGGGAGGGGTGCGACCACCCTTTGAGGCCTTTCTCTCCTTTCCCGTATGGCCCATTAAGGCCCAATACGAATTCCCGTAACTCCCCAGTACTCCCGAAAATACCCGAATCACTCGAAACCTTTCCGATGTCTGAATATAGTCGTCCAATATATCGATCTTTACGTCTCGACCATTTTGAGACTCCTCGTCATGTCCCCGATCTCATCCGGGACTCCGAACTCCTTCGGTACATCAAAACACATAAACTCATAATATAACCTTCATCGAACTTTAAGCGTGCGGACCTTACGGGTTCAAGAACTATGTAGACATGACCGAGACACATCTCCGGTCAATAACCAATAGCGGAACCTGGATGCTCATATTGGCTCCTACATATTCTACGAAGATCTTTATCGGTCAAACCGCATAACAACATACGTTGTTCCCTTTGTCATCGGTATATTACTTGCCCGAGATTCGGGTATCTCAATACCTAGTTCAATCTTGTTATCGGCAAGTCTCTTTACTCGTTCTGTAACACATCATCCCGCAACTAACTCATTAGTTGCAATGCTTGCAAGGCTTATAGTGTTGTGCATTACCGAGTGGGCCCAGAGATACCTCTCCGACAATCGGAGTGACAAATCCTAATCTCGAAATACGCCAACCCAACAAGTACCTTCGGAGACACATGTAGAGCACCTTTATAATCACCCAGTTACGTTGTGACGTTTTGTAATACACAAAGTGTTCCTCTGGTAAACGGGAGTTGCATAATCTCATAGTCACATGAACATGTGTAAGTCATGAAGAAAGCAATAGCAACAAACTAAATGATCAAGTGCTATGCTAACGGAATGGGTCAAGTCAATCACATCATTCTCTAATGATGTGACCCCGTTAATCAAATGACACCTCATGTCTATGGCTAGGAAACTAAACCATCTTTGATTCAACGAGTTAGTCAAGTAGAGGCATACTAGTGACATACTGTTTGTCTATGTATTCACACATGTATTATATTTTCGATTAATACAATTCTAGCATGAATAATAAACATTTATCATGATATAAGGAAATAAATAATAACTTTGTTATTGCCTCTAGCGTATATTTCCTTCAGTCTCCCACTTGCACTAGAGTCAATAATCTAGTTCACATCACCATGTGATTTAACATCAATAGTTCACATTACCATGTGATTAACACCCATAGTTCACATCGTCATGTGACCAACACCCAAAGGGTTTACTAGAGTCAATAATCTAGTTCACATTGCTATGTGATTAATACCCAAAGAGTACTAAGGTGTGATCATATTTTGCTTGTGAGGGAAGTTTAGTCAACGTGTCTGCCACATTCAGATCCGTGTGTATTTTGCAAATTTCTATGTCAACAATGCTCTGCACAGAGCTACTCTAGCTAATTGCTCCCACTTTCAATATGTATCCAGATTGAGACTTTGAGTCATCTGGATCAGTGTCAAAACTTGCATCGACGTAACCCTTTACGACGAACCTTTTATCACCTCCATAATCGAGAAACATATTCTTATTCCACTAAGGATAATTTTGACCAATGTCCAGTGATCTACTCCTAGATCACTATTGTACTCCCTTGCCAAACACAGGGTAGGGTATACAATAGGTCTGGTACACAACATGGCATACTTTATAGAACCTATGGCTGAGGCATAGGGAATGACTTTCATTCTCTCTCTCTATCTTCTGTTGTGGTCGGGTTTTGAGTCTTACTCAGTTTCACACCTTGTAACACAGGCAAGAACTCTTTCTTTGACTGTTCCATTTTGAACTACTTCAAAATCTTGTCAAGGTATGTACTCATTGAAAAACTTATTAAGCGTCTTGATATATCTCTATAGATCTTGATGCTCAATATGTAAGCAGCTTCACCGAGGTCTTTCTTTGAAAAACTCCTTTCAAACACTCCTTTATGCTTTGCAGAATAATTCTACATTATCTCCGATCAACAATATGTCATTCACATATACTTATCAGAAATACTGTAGTGATCCCACTCACTTTCTTGTAAATACAGGCTTCACCGCAAGTCTGTATAAAACTATATGCTTTGATCAACTTATCAAAGCGTATATTCCAACTCCGAGATGCTTGCACCGGTCCATAGATGGATCGTTGGAGCTTGCATATTTTGTTAGCACCTTTAGGATTGACAAAACTTTCTTGTTGCATCATATACAACTCTTCTTTAATAAGTCCATTAAGGAATGTAGTTTTGTTTATCCATTTCTCAGATTTCATAAAATTTGGCAATTGCTAACATGATTCGGACAGACTTAAGCATAGATACGAGTGAGAAACTCTCATCGTAGTCAACACCTTGAACTTGTCGAAAACCTTTTTGCGACAATTCTAGCTTTGTAGATAGTAACACTACTATCAGCATCCGTCTTCCTCTTGAAGATCCATTTAATCTCAATGGCTCGCCGATCTTTGGGCAAGTCAATCAAAGTCCATACTTTGTTCTTATACATGGATCTCATCTCAGATTTCATGGCCTCAAGCCATTTCACGGAATCTGGGCTCATCATCGCTTCCTCATAGTTCGTAGGTTCGTCATGGTCAAGTAACATGACCTCCAGAACATGATTACCGTACCACTCTGGTGTGGATCTCACTCTGGTTTACCTATGAGGTTCGGTAGTAACTTGATCTGAAGTTACATGATCATCATCATTAGCTTCCTCACTAATTGGTGTAGGAGTCACAGAAACAGATTTCTGTGATGAACTACTTTCCAATAAGGGAGCAGGTACAGTTACCTCATCAAGTTCTACTTTCCTCCCACTCACTTCTTTCGAGAGAAACTCCTTCTCTAGAAAGGATCCATTCTCAGCAACGAATATCTTGCCTTCGGATCTGTGATAGAAGGTGTACCCAACATTTTCTTTTGGGTATCCTATGAAGATGCACTTCTCCGATTTGGGTTTGAGCTTATCAGGTTGAAACTTTTTCACATAAGCATTGCAACCTCAAACTTTAAGAAACCTCAGCTTAGGTTTCTTGCCAAATCATAGTTCATACGGTGTCGTCTCAACGGATTTACATGGTGCCCTATTTAATGTGAATGTAGTTGTCTCTAATGCATAACCCCAAAACTATAGTGGTTAATCGGTAAGAAACATCATAGATTGCACTATATCCAATAATAGTACAGTTATGATGTTCGAACACACCATTATGCTGTGGTGTTCCAGGTGGCACAATTTTGTGAAACTATTCCACATTGTTTTAATTGAAGACCAAACTCGTAACTCAAATATTTGTCTCTGCGATCAGATCGTAGGAACTTTATTTTCTTGTCACGATGATTTTCCACTTCACTCTGAAGTTTTTGAACTTTTCAAATGTTTCAGACTTATGTTTCATCAAGTAGATATACCCATATCTGCTCAAATCATTTGTGAAGGTCAGAAAATAACGATACCCGCCGCGAGCCTCAACATTCATCGGACTGCATACATCAGTATGTATTATTTCCAATAAGTCAGTTGCTTGCTCCATTGTTCCAGAGAACGGAGTCTTAGTCATCTTGCCCATGAGGCAGGGTTCGCAAGCATCAACTGATTCATAATCAAGTGATTCCAAAATCCCATCAGCATGGATTTCTTCATGCGCTTTACACCAATATGACCTAAACGGCAGTGCCACAAATAAGTTGCACTATCATTATTAACTTTGCATCTTTTGACTTCAATATTATGAGAATGTGTATCACCACAATCGAGATCCAACAAACCATTTTCATTGGGTGTATGACCATAGAAGGTTTTATTCATGTAAACAGAACAACAATTTATTCTCTTACTTAAATGAATAACCGTATTGCAATAAACATGATCAAATCATATTCATGCTCAACGCAAACATCAAATAACACTTATTTAGGTTCAACACTAATCCCGAAAGTATAGGGAGTGTGCGATGATGATCATATCAATCTTGGAACCACGTCCAACACACATCATCACTTCACCCTTAACTAGTCTCTGTTCATTCTGCAACTCCCGTTTTGAGTCACTACTCTTAGCAACTGAACCAGTATCAAATACCGAGGGGTTGCTACGAACACTAGTAAAATACACATCAATAATCTGTATATCAAATATACCTTTGTTCACTTTGCCATCCTTCTTATCCGCCAAATACTTGGGGCAGTTCCGCTTCCAGTGACCAGTCCCTTTGCAGTAGAAGCACTTAGTCTCAGGCTTATGACCAGACTTGGGCTTCTTCACTTGAGAAGCAACTTGCTTGCCGTTCTTCTTGAAGTTCCCTTTCTTTCCCTTTGCCCTTTTCTTGAAACTAATGGTCTTGTTAATCATCAACACTTGATGCTCTTTCTTGATTTCTACCTTCATCGATTTCATCATCATGAAAAGCTCGGGAATCATTTTCATCATCCCTTGCATACTATAGTTCATCACGAAGTTCTACTAACTTGGTGATGGTGACTAGAGAATTCTGTCAATCACTATTTTATCTGGAAGATTAACTCCCACTTGATTCAAGCGATTGTAGTACCCAGACAATCTAAACACATGCTCACTGCTTGAGCTATTCTCCTCCATATTTTAGCTATAGAACTTGTTGGAGACTTCATATCTCTCAACTCGGGTATTTGCTTGAAATATTAACTTCAACTCCTGGAACATCCATATGATCCATGACGTTCAAAACGTCTTTGAAGTCCCGATTCTAAGCTGTTAAGCATGGTGCACTAAACTATCAAGTAGTCTTCATATTGAGCTAGCCAAACGTTCATGACGTCTGCATCTGCTCCTGCAATATGTCTGTCACCTAGCGGTGCATTAAGGACATAATTCTTCTATGCAGCAATGAGGATAAACCTCAGATCACGGATCCAATCCGCATCATTGCTACTAACATCTTTCAACTTAGTTTTCTCTAGGAACATATCAAAAATAAAACAGGGGAGCTAAACGCGAGCTATTGATCTATAACATAGATATGCTAATACTACCAGGACTAAGTCCATGATAAATTTAAGTTCAATTAATCATATTACTTAAGAACTCCCACTTAGAAAGACATCCCTCTAATCTTCTAAGTGATCACGTGATCCAAATCAACTAAACCATAACCGATCATCACGTGAAATGGAGTAGTTTTCAATAGTGAACATCACTATGTTGATCATATCTACTATATGATTCACGCTCGATCTTTCGGTCTCAGTGTTCCGAGGCCATATCTGCATATGCTAGGCTCGTCAAGTTTAACCTGAGTATTCTACGTGTGCAAAGCTGGCTTGCACCCGTTGTAGATGGACGTAGAGCTTATCACACCCGATCATCACGTGGTGTCTGGGCACGACGAACTTTGGCAACGGTGCATACTCAGGGAGAACACTTTTATCTTGAAATTTAGTGAGAGATCATCTTATAATGCTACCGTCAATTAAAGCAAGATAAGATGCATAAAAGATAAACATCACATGCAATCAAAATATGTGACATGATATGGCCATCATCATCTTGTGCCTTTGATCTCCATCTCCAAAACATCGTCATGATTTCCATCGTCACCGGCATGACACCATGATCTCCATCATCTTGATCTATATCAATGTGTAGTCACATGGTCGTCTCGCCAACTATTGCTCTTGCAACTATTGCTATCGCATAGCGATAATTGTAAAGCAATTATTTGGCGCTTGCATCTTATGCAATAAAGAGACAACCATAAGGCTTCTGCCAGTTGCCGATAACTTCAACAAAACATGATCATCTTATACAACAACTTATATCTCATCACGTCTTGACCATATCACATCACAACATGCCCTGCAAAAACAAATTAGACGTCTTCTACTTTGTTGTTGCAAGTTTTACGTGGTTGCTACGGGCTTACCAAGAACCCTTCTTACCTATGCATCAAAACCACAACGACAGTTTGTCAAGTTGGTGCTGTTTTAACCTTCTCAAGGACCGGGCGTAGCCACACTCGGTTCAACTAAAGTTGGAGAAACTGACACCCGCTAGTCACCTGTGTGCATAGCACGGCGGTAAAACCAGTCTCGCGTAAGCGTACGCGTAATGTCGGTCCGGGCCGCTTCATCCAACAATACCGCCGAACCAAAGTGTGACATGCTGGTAAGTAGTATGACTTATATCGCCCACAACTCACTTGTGTTCTACTCGTGCATATTACATCAACGCATACAACCTGGTTCGGATGCCACTGTTGGGGAACGTAGTAATTTCAAAATTTTCCTACGCACACGCAAGATCATGGTGATGCATAGCAACGAGAGGGGAGAGTGTTGTCCACGTATCCTCGTAGACCGAAAGCAGAAGCGTTAGCACAATGCGGTTGATGTAGTCGTACGTCTTCATGATCCGACCGATCAAGTACCGAACGCACGGCACCTCCGAGTTCTGCACATGTTCAACTCGATGACGTCCCTCGAACTCCGATCCAGCCGAGCTTTGAGGGAGAGTTCCGTCAGCACGACGGCGTGGTGACGATGATGATGTTCTACCGACGCAGGGCTCCGCCTAAGCACCGCTACGATATGACCGAGGTGGATTATGGTGGAGAGGGGCACCGCACACGGCTAAGAGATCAAGAGATCAATTGTTGTGTCTTTGGGGTGCCCCTGCCCCCGTATATAAAGGAGTGGAGGAGGGGGAGGGCCGGCCCTCTCTATGGCGCGCCCTAGGGGAGTCCTACTCTCACCGGGAGTAGGATTCCCCTTTTCCTAGTAGAACTAGGAGCCCTTCCAAGTAGTAGGAGTAGGAGGGAAGGAAAGGGAAGGGAAAAGGAGAAGGAAGGAAGGGGGCGCCCCCCTCCCTAGTCCAATTCGGACCAGCCCATGGGGAGGGGTGCGACCACCCTTTCAGGCCTTTCTCTCCTTTCCCGTATGGCCCATTAAGGCCCAATACGAATTCCCGTAACTCCCCGGTACTCCCGAAAATACCTGAATCACTCGGAACCTTTCCGATGTCCGAATATAGTCGTCCAATATATCGATCTTTACATATCGACCATTTCGAGACTCCTCGTCATGTCCCCGATCTCATCCGGGACTCCGAACTCCTTCGGTACATCAAAACACATAAACTCATAATATAACCGTCATCGAACTTTAAGCGTGCGGACCCTACGGGTTCGAGAACTATGTAGACATGATCGAGACACATCTCCGGTCAATAACCAATAGCGGAACCTGGATGCTCATATTGGCTCCTACATATTCTACGAAGATCTTTATCGGTCAAACCGCATAACAACATACGTTGTTCCCTTTGTCATCGGTATGTTACTTGCCCGAGATTCGGGTATCTCAATACCTAGTTCAATCTTGTTACCGGCAAGTCTCTTTACTCGTTCCGTAACACATCATCCCGCAACAAACTCATTAGTTGCAATGCTTGCAAGGCTTATAGTGATGTGCATTACCGAGTGGGCCCAGAGATACCTCTCTGACAATCGGAGTGACAAATCCTAATCTCGAAATACGCCAACCCAACAAGTACCTTTGGAGACACCTGTAGAGCACCTTTATAATCACCTAGTTACGTTGTGACGTTTGGTAGCACACAAAGTGTTCCTCTGGTAAACGGGAGTTGCATAATCTCATAGTCATAGGAACATGTATAAGTCATGAAGAAAGCAATAGCAACAAACTAAACGATCAAGTGCTATGCTAACGGAATGGGTCAAGTCAATCACATTATTCTCTAATGATGTGACCCCGTTAATCAAATGGCAACTCATGTCTATGGCTAGGAAACTAAACCATCTTTGATTCAACGAGTTAGTCAAGTAGAGGCATACTAGTGACATACTGTTTGTCTATGTATTCACACATGTATTATATTTCCGGTTAATACAATTCTAGCATGAATAATAAACATTTATCATGATATAAGGAAATAAATAATAAGTTTATTATTGCCTCTAGGGCATATTTCCTTCACGACCTACACAACGTATCTCCCTCAATGGTGGCCAAAGCATTTGTAGAATCTGACTCGACAATGATAGACATATCCGAATGCTCAATGGCCAGTGCCATACCCTTCATTAAAGCATGAATCTCATACAATTAGTGTGTATTTCTTTTCTCCTTCTTTCCTTATATCAAGCATGTCATGAATCTCATTTGCCAGCCGGTTAATTACCACATAATTACCCTCTATTTCCTTTCTCTCCCTTCCCTTTGGCCTTCCTTCTTTTATCTCTCATGCAATATTCACGCCTTATTCTTTGCTTAATTTCCGAAGCAGCTCGATGCCTGACAACCTAAGAACGTATATAAATTGCAAAAAAATAATGTAAAATAGCAAGGTGGGACTATTTAATAAGTAAACAAATATGAAGAAGCCTCCAACCCGCACCTTATCCATCTTGTGGGCCGCAACGCCCGTCTCAGCCCAGCATACCGTGCCCATCAAGCGCCCAACTCCCTTGGCCCGAGTACACTTGCTTTCTATTCTTTATATTAAGGAGCCGGACACCGACATTGGCACGCCCACGAGTCTAGCTTGACTGGTGTGCTACGTTGGCATCTTCATAGCAAACCAGGGTTTGAACCCTAGTTTTCCCATCCCAACTTTATTTTCCTATTTTTTATTCAAATACGCACAGACACAACCACATGGGCCAGATGTAAAAAAACGACGGTGAACCCGACGACGGTTTTCCTATTTTATATATATATCTTTCCCTAATAATAAAGCACGGATTGACGGCGGACTACTAGTTTCGCGGCGCACTGTCTACCAAGGGGTGGTTGATCCCCTAACATTGGAAATATATGCCCCATACCGAGTTAAAAAGAGGAGTTTTAAAAGAGTAATAGAGAGAACTAGATCATCGATGGCACGCGTTGCCGTGCCCGTCTATTTTTCCAATGGAATGATAAAATTTCTATAAATATATTGTCATAAAACATAGTGGCAGAAAAACATTGAAGTTATATTTGTATGAAGTGCCTATATATTGAACGACTATAAAAGATTCAAGTAGTGCAGTGGTGTGAAAGGACTGAGTTTGTTAAACTTGGGTCTTAACTTGAATTTGGTTCAACTTTATGTCTCTCATGTGAGGGGATTGGATCGGGAGTTTGAACATTGCTGGATATTCCTTTTTGTAATTGATCATTATCAAGGCAGCATCATAGATGATTTCCCCTAATAGTGTAAGAAGTTGCATCATTGAAAGCGCAACACATACACAAGATAACAGCGGGCAATGCATTGCCATAACTTTGGATAATTCAGGCCTATAGAGGGGCTGTATATATACTATGGTAATAGCAATAGTGTTCTTTATGATTTGGTAGTTATAAAAAAACACAAAGTAGGCGTACATAGGAGACTGTTAATGTAATACGTGAGTTTAGGCACATGCAATTCAGCTTTTCCTGTAGGAGACGAGGCTAATAGGCAATAGAAAAAGTTGTAATTCAGCTACATTGAATTTCTCTCCTCAGATCACCAGTTCAGCTTTGCATGACCAAGGTGATGTTTCACAATAATTTGTGCCAAACAACATGGAGAGCCAATGCACCCTTAGTCAAGCTACAACTTAATCAGCCTGCAATTGGACAATTGCCTTCCAAGATGGAACAACCAGCACAAAATGATAGCAACTAAACTATGTATATATCATATTCAATGAGAAGAATTTCCTCCGGCTAGCAAAATTTCATTTTTAATATATACGAACATTGCCGCATATTGAGATTTATCTTCCATGTGTACCACTTCAATACATTATCAGTTGTGCACTTTAAAAAACATCGTAATAAAATAGTATTCCTCTCCATTAACTTGTATTGTTCTCCTTTGTTAGCAATCGAGAAGACAATATCATGGGCGAAGTCCAACTACTCAACAGTGCATCTTGTCACTCCCAAACCACTATTTTCTCGATATCTAGCCTGGCAGCCTCAAAATTCGCATAAAGAATCACATGGATGAATACGTATACTAATGAAATGTAGAATGTAAATCATAATAATTGATAGCCTATCAACCCTTAAAAGTACATACTTGTTTCTAGCATGGGTATACACAATGAAAAGCTTAATATCAGGTAACTCTATATAGCACGGCATCACAATATAAGGATGGTTGAATAGAGAGCCGAATAGAAAATGTCAACATTTTGTCCAGAATACACTCTAAACTACAGAGTGGACATAATCGATGAATTGCAGAGTGAAAACAAGTCAAAGGCTTGAAAAGTTGGGTTCTATACTTCTATAGAACAAAGTGGTAGGAAGATATAGTACGGCAACTAATGGATGACAAAAGACAAATTAGGCAAGATAACAATTTCAAAAGACAATATCACATTAAGGTTTGTGACCTCTAAGACCCTCCCCAAACGTACCAATCGATGTCAGTGTGCTCGCCACTTCTACAAATAAAGCAATGTTTGTAGTAAAATTCTGAAGAAAAAAAATGCCCAGATAGGTAAAAAAATTGCTCGAACTCCATCCTTTAAAATGGCAAACTTATTTTGGTGTGTATATGCAATCAAAGAATCTGAGCAAGATGCAATTTATCTCTGAACCTAAATAACCGTATGTATGTACGCGTCCAATCACAAAGAACATTAACTTGTGCAATCTGCATAATATATAAACTAAGACCAAATACCTTGTGGAAAAAAGAAAAGAGAAAACATATAGATGATTTTGCAGATTGTGTGTTTAAGAATGTAGGTAAAACTAAGGAGGCTCACTTCCTTCTGAAATGGTGAATTCGTCTTCTCTCAGGAGCTGACGAGAAAGGAATGTATGGTTATACGAGCTGCAGCGACGATAAAAGTATTTGCTACATACATACCGACATTACTGCAAGTGTCTGGTACCAAGTAAATACTAACCATCAGTATGCTTTTGCATCCCAGTTGTGTCTTATTAATTGTCCACATCATTTTTTCCACCATTAACAACTTTTCCAAATGCCATATGTGGAAGCTGATGGAGCGTCACATCCATATAGAAAAACTATGCAAAAGAGCATGACAGTGCATTAAGAAACCCTTGCGTATATATCATCCTGCTTAGTTCATACTTATTCCAAATTTAGTTTTACAATTTAAAATGTAATCTGCCTTGCCCGCGTTTAAAAAATGTACTTATCTATAAAAATTTCTTCTAGGACATAGTACTATTTTTTTACCACTGAACTACCCAAATAGTGATCTTTTAGGCTTGTAGATAGAAGATGTACTTCCAATGATGTTTAATAGTAAAGAAATAAGGATTACGTACACTTGGTTATGCACAGCCAACAGGGAGATAACATATATATCATGCATGTCGCTGCAGCAATTAGAAATCTAACTGCCATCAACACATCTAAAGAAGCCCACTTGAACACAAAAGTCTGTTCAAATACCAGCATAATAGATAAATGCATCTATATGAAAGATTGTAAAGTACGGTCATGACAATAGTTGGCAACAGGACATGCGTAGATTAAAATCAAAACCCTCTTCTTTTAGGGCGGCCTGTTGTTCTGCAATTAGCAAACCACAAGAAGACAATCAATTGCCACCTAATGCTAGAGAACTGTACTGGACCAGGGATGTGTCAGATGAACAAACCTTAGCTCCCAAGATTTGAAATTGCCTGGCTCTTCCCCTGCAGCCCCTCTCCGTTCATCAAGAGGCCTGTTGAATTAGGTCTCTGCTCTTACTGAAATCTAGTGAAAAAACAAAAGGTATCAAATAATATACTTCGTGAGATTGTATTCAGGATGCAGAAGCTACATGATATGACCAGCTAGCAGTTTTAATTTACAGTAAGCAAAGAACCGTTGATTGATTGAAACAAATTTCAAACTTTAGTAACAATCCAACATTAAAGTATTCCTTATTTCTTTACTCAAATCTTAATGTGTTGGATCATCAAAATCACATATTGGTGAGATACCATCAAATCATCAGAGGAATCAGGAATGCAGATCACAGAGGACAGGAGATGAGAGGTGAGATTACCTTACTGCTTGGGGAAGCCATGGACAGAGGAGAGGAGGAGCAGTAGCAGCAAGCTTGGGCCAGAGGACGGCGTCGTCGGTGAACTCGGGGGCGGGGGCACCGGCTGCTCCTCCTCGTTGCTGGGGGGGCGAGGCGAGCGGGAGGACGGGACGCGCCGAGGTTGGAGGTGAACCCTGGCCGCCATGGCCACGAGTGGCTGCGGCAAGGAGCAACGGTGACGGCAAAGAGGAAACGTCGCCCATCTGCTACGTGGCGGGATCCTGTCGATCGTCGGATCCTCGCGCACATCGCCTTGGATGGAGGCCGGATGCCTCACCTCGGATCGATCCCCTCCGTCGCCGGATCAATGGCAAGCCTCGCCTCGGATTGATCCCCAGCCGCGTCGGAATCCCTCGCGAGGCGCGCCTAGGCTGGAGCCACTGGATGGAGGAAGACCGCCGAGTCGGTCGATCCTTCGATGGATTCCTCGAAGCCCACGCAGTAGAATGGGCTGGCCGACGGCCCAGTGCACCGGAGGCGTCCGTTTCGGCCCGTGGAACAGCAGCCCACAGGACAGCTGGGCCAGTTTAAATAGATCGCGGAACAGGTTGCCTTGACACAAAATCTAACGTCCAGGAACCCGCGGATCAATAAAACGGACGACCGAAAATCCAAATCGCTGTGAGGGCAGGGATTAGGTGCGGTTATACTGTCCTTAATAGTTTGGAAAAAGGGACTGAAAAACCTGTCTAGTTGATTGACAACAAATCAATTTGAAAACATCTTGAAAATACACACCGGCTCTGAGAATCTCATACCAAAATCAATAAATTGGTAAAGATAAACCTCACCTTGTCTGTAGTAGTATCACGACAATTACATACTAAGTACGGACAATATAATCTACAAAAGACTAGTTCCTTATTTCGGATATATAGTTGCATCAACAGTACAACCTATATGACCCGACGACCATATCCGTCATCGTGACATCCCTTACCACGAGAATAGGTGAGGGTTTTGTCGAGAAGCCACATGAGACCGTTGTCACGGATGAGATGCACTACGTGTCATGTCGTCGGGCCATAAGCCCATAAGAATCCCGCAGGAGCCAAGCGGCATCGGCTTAGCCCGCCGCTACGTCCTGCTCCCTCCGGTGCCCGACGCCCTCGTCGCCTCGGCGGAGCGCCCACCCCCCGTTCTACGCAGGCCCTCGGACGAGCCTCTCCTCCTTCCCCTTGGCGAGAACGGTGAAGGGACGGCAACGGCATTCACGGTGATCTCAATGGTGCATTGCGAGACTAAGCTGGCCCCCTTTGTATTCTCTTCGAGCACCGGGCAGTGGCGAGCGGCGGCACCCATGCTTTGGTCGGCCATGCCAGTGTCGCCGATGGATCCTGCTTATCTCAGGCGGCACCACGCATATGGCTGCTTCTACTGGGACTCCACCAATATCAAGAGGAAAGAGTTGCTCGTGCTTAACATCCAGAGGATGGAGTTCTCCATCGCCGAGCTCCCATCCTCTGGCTGGGGCGCGCTAGGCGTGGCCATTGTGGAGGCAGGGCAAGGCATGCTTGGGCTGTTTGGGATCCGTGATGGAGCCGCAGGTGGCAGCAAACATGACCTCTGCTATAGCGTTAGGCACAACAAAGGCAAGAATTCCGGTCAGTGGCAGATGGTGAAGACCTTCTCACTAGGTCCTGAGGGCCTGCATTATCTCAAAGCGGCAACAGAGAGGTGTGTGCTCCTGATATGTTCTGAAGCCCCACGGCTCGTTGGCTTGTCTATGGTGATGCCAGACTTGTTGGAGTATATCTCGGTGGACGTCAAGAAGTTGCAGCTTGAGAGGGTCTGTGTCAAGCCTTTCGGGAAGTCCTTGTCCAGGACGCGCATATATGCCCACTTCCCGCCATCGCTGTCTTCGCCGACGATATGAAGTGGTATACTTTCTACTGCATTTCCAGTTATGTTATGCATTTCCCTTCATAGTTTTCACATGGATTGTCTAGTGCTTAACAGTTCAGTGTTGCAATTGGCCATTCTTATTTACACGGCCTAGTGGTGGTTATGTTCTTGTGCTCAATCATGAGAAAGTGAACATATTTGTGATATGTTGCCCTGTTTGTTTCAATTCCAGTTTCAAGAGAATCATACAAAAGAAAATCTCTGCCTAATTACTGTGTTCACAAATAACTGCCTGAGTCATTGCTCTTAATAACAAAGAAAGAGCAGTGTGATTTGGGTCAGTCTCTTAAATCAGTTATAGGCTTCACATCTATCATTTATTGAATGTGGCTAGAACCCCTGATATATTTTCTTAAGTGACTTAAGCTAGGCAAACACTAAGCTACTACCAGTTTAGAATGACCTAAGATTTTCAGTGCTGGTTTCTTTTGTGTACATTTCTCGGTCTTGTTACGTGCTCCAACCTGCATTGCAAATTACAGTGCTGAAGCTGAAGACACAACAGCGTCTCATATTTCAAATCCGATTTAAATGAACCTTACTGATGGAACGGATGCTGTTCTGCTGCCATATATAGCCCAATATAATGCCTATAATTCGTTCCTTTAAGCTCGTAAACTCTCGAATATGTGTACAAATTGGACCCCAAAAGTCTTCTCTGGTCTGACCTGAACTTCTGTCTTGCTTGTTCAGATTCGATGGAGCCGCAAACAGAGCAGCATTCTCAATTCAAGACGACCGTGATTTCAGCAGCATGGGGTTCGTTGGACGTCATCACCATGCCTACAGGATGACACTATTTACATTGCTTTGCCTAGCGATCGTCATGTATATGTTTTGGTTAATTACTGTAGCATCATTGCGGACCTGTTCTTTCTCTGAATGTGGCAGTGTTCGTGTCTATGTTATGTTCTTCCTTTGATACCATAAGAATGTTACATTTTTATTAATGGTCTCAATCAATCAAGAACTGTAGTAAATCCACCTTTATTATTTATACTGAGTGCAGATATACCGGGTGCATTGCGACGCAGCTGGTGCCGACGCCGGTCAACGGACGCAGCGGCGAGTGGCTGCTGCTTGTCCAAGTCCGCTGCTCCTTCATGGTTTTTTTTGAAAGATCCAGCAAATTGCTGGCTTCAATTAGATTAAGCAGAAAGTAGCGGAAGAACAACATGGGGAGGATCCGAAGATCAATGAGAAAAGAAAAACGACAATCCTATTGGCCATCAAACAACACTACCCTTACACGGCGGAACGCCATCCACTCATAGCAAGACAACGCAGCTCCGACTCCTGCGGAGAACTACAGAGAGCAAAGCAATGTTGGCGTCACGGAAGATCACCGAACGGACCACTTGTCGCTCGTCATCGTACACCACCGGTGCCCCGCACCGCAGCTTCGACTTCACAGAAACAAGCAGCCGAGGTAGTCTCACGGACACGCCAGAGAAGAGCCGACTACCATGACCAATGCCACGCCTCCGACAATGCTCACTGCCGTTATCGTTGCCACAGAAGCCAGACTGCTCCATTGCCGTGCGGACACGACCGAGCAGCACAACCTCCCCCACCTATCACTGGTCCCTCTGGACGGTAAGGAGCTCCTGGAACGATGCCCCAAGAGGTGCGACGCACGCCGCCATCATCGTCCGATCCTAGGGGAGCAAGGGTTTCCCCTGAGCATCCTTGCGTAGTGGAGTGAGTAGGAACGCCTCAGCGACGCCTTCAAGAAGGAAGCGGCGCCCGCAGGCGTCGCCGTCGCCTGCCCCAGCTCAAGAGCCGGCAGCAAAGTCTTCACCCGGCGCTGCACCTCCGACCACCAACCCGAGCCAGACCACCACTGCAGACACACGGCCGGCGGCCGCCGGCCCCACGCGCCCAACGTCCTCCGCAACCACCTTCAGAACTGGACGCCGGGGTCCAGGTCTTCATTGCTGCCGCCGGTCCTCGCTGGATAGAGCCGCCGGCCCCATGCGCCCGACGGTCGTCACGGCCTCCTCACAGAACAGGGCGCCGGGGCCCGATCTGCTTCGCACCATCCCTGGAGCCCAACTAGTCGACTGCCGCCGGTGCACATCCCACGCGCCGCCGAGAAGCTGGCTCCCGCCTAACCCATCTCCTCTGCCGCAGCACCAAGCAAGAGACGGCGGCCCTCTTCAGATCCAGCAGGGGCCTGCCCTGGTGCGGTGCGCCTGCGACCCGCACGGCCACCGCAGTGCACCATCTAGCTTGTCGCCGTAGTTGTCATGTCCATCTAATTAGGAAGCCTCCCGTGGTGACTCCGAGAGGTGGAGTGGGGCTGGCCACGGTGGCCATGGCATCGTACCGCTCATACATAACCGTCGCCTCCTGAGTCATGAACATCTAAAAGCTCCATGGTCTTTAGAAAGCTGCCTCTATTGTTGCCTAAGGCTTAGAAGCAACCTGTAATGGTCCACCCCTACACCAATTGAATTCTGGTGTGTTTGGTATCCTGAGTTTGTGTGTTTGGTATTAAAGTGGCAGCTGCTTGCATTTTATCCCAAACAAAAGTCATACATTTTATTTCCCTGTGATAATTTAGATGATTGATTTCTTTAAACTGAAGTTCTATTTTTGATTTTTCATATAGTTCAATGCCTCATGACAAGACCTAGCACAAGACCAATTTTGGATACATTTTAAACTACTTTATATTTCACTATTTCAATCAGCTGAAATATATGTTAAATAATTCAGAAATCAAGTGAAATAATTGAAATATGTGTTAATTATTTATGAAAATATTTAAATGTAACCATAAACATTGAAATTTATGTGAATTTTCACTTACTTTTTTCATCATTAAAAAACAACAACAATAATTCATAAATACTTTCAAATACATTAGTCACTTTTTATCATTTAAAAAAAATCAAACTATAATCCATAAATATTTCACATGCATTTCACACATATTTTGATCAATTATTTCACACGATCTCAGTGCTATTGAATATTAACTCCATTCATGTGCTTTCAAATATTATATCACTCCATTTCAAGTTTTGAAATATTACACATTAATATTCACACAAATGTTAATGATTTTAGTTATATTTTAGTCAATTGTAAAAGCCTTCGACTTGCATATTTCACAGACATTCACACATATTTCAATAAATTATTGCACACAATTTCAGTGCTTTTGAATAGTAACTCCATTCTAGTGCTTTCAAATATTATTTTACTAAATTTCAAGTTTTAAAGTATTATTCATAAATATTCACACATATCCTAATCATTTTAGTTATATATCCATCCATTAGAGAAAACATTCCACCTGCACTGAAAAACGGTTTTCAGTTCCGCAGGTTAAGAGGTCTGCTAGAGATGCTCCCTTTCACCCACGTACATTTGCTTTTTTTTAAGGGAAACATCTTACTTTATTTAAACAAAGTCTGGGATCTCGTCTGCTAATACACTGAGGATACAATCAGGAGGCGAAAACCTCCGGACCAGAGAAACACCGTCTCCTACAGCTACCTTAGCCAAAGTATGGGCCGCTCGGTTTGCTGTTCGCCTTCGCCAAGTGACTTTACACCCTATCCAGCCCCGCATGAGTTCTTTGATATCCTCCACGATTGGTCCCGCCACTGACAGGTTCCGGGGTGCAGAGTTAATCATGCTGACAGCTTCCCTACAGTCCATCTCCACATGCATCCGCTGGATGCCAAGCTCACGTCCGAACTCCAGGGCCTTGCGGCACGCCAGCAACTTGACGATCTCTGGCCTCGACTGGTTTGGGAAGAGCTGGGTCAGGGCACCCCGGAAGGCGCCTGCATGATCCCTGACCACCACCCCACCTCCACCATTCCCCGTGACAGATGAGACCGCGCCGTCCACATTTACCTTGAACCAATCGGCCTCCGGCGGATTCCATTTTTCTGGTGGATGCGTAGCAACGACGCGAGCTTTCTTCGTCACCGCTTCTGCCCATTCGTCCATGCGTGTTGACACCGTGCCTGCAACATCTGAAGGGTTTTTGATACGTACCCCATCACACGCCTCATTTCTTGCCAGCCAAAGACCATAGAGACCCTGCATAATCATCTCTTTCTCCTCCTCTCGGGCTTCTCCCATCCAGTTCCAAAGCCACCTGCCAATAGCTTGGTTAGAGTCGATTCCCTCCAGAGGGAATGAGACCTGGATGCTTCGCTTAGCTGCCAAATCTGCCAAGAACTGACGCGAGTGAGGGCAGCTCCAGAAACGGTGCAGCAGCGACTCCTCCCTTCCGCGAGCACAACAAAAGACGCCCGGTTTAATTCTTCTACGCAGCAGTTCGGACCCAGTGGCCAGACCGTTGCGCATGATTCTCCACGAATGAACCTTAACCTTGTTGGGTACATGAGTGCTCCACATGGCCATCCAGTTCCTATGAGAGTTAACTGAAGAAGACGACCCCGGGCGTCCAGAATTGGTCCTTCTCAAGTTCATCGCCAAGTGATACGCCGACCGGACCGAGTAGACTCCATCCTTGGTATAGTTCCAGGCAAGGTAGCCGTCCACCCCCGGACCACAGACCGGGATTTGCTTAATATCCGCAGCATTGTCCGGAGTAAACATCTCATCAACCTTGGCGTCATTCCATGCGTTTCCTTCCTCCGATAGCAAGTCAGCGACCCGGGTCGATCCAGGAATGAAGGTCTGGCCCAGTGGCCGAAGACTACTTCTATGAGGTATCCAATTGTCGTGATGAATAAGCACCTTTGCACCATCCCCAATGCGCCACACTCCTTCCCACAGCAGATCTCGGCCATGAAGGATGCTCCTGAAGGTGAAGGATCCATTGGCTGGGCATGTGGCACTCATAATCGACGATTCTTTGAAATATCTAGCTCGTAAAACCCTAGCACATAGGGATTTTGTGACTTGCAAGATCCTCCAGGCTTGCTTGCCGAGGAGGGCCTGGTTAAAAGCTTCATAATTTCTAAACCCCATGCCTCCCTCTCTCTTTGACAGGCACATCTTATCCCAGGGCACCCAGTGCACCTTGTTCTCACCATGAGCTGAACCCCACCAAAAGTTAGAAGAGATAGAAGTCAGGTTCCGGCATATTTTCTTGGATAGTTGGAAACAGCTCATAGTGAACGTCGGTGTTGCTTGTAACCCGGATTTGGCTAGCACTTCCTTCGCAGCCTTAGAGAGACCCTGTCCTTTCCATCCAAGCACCTTGCCTTTTGAGCTCTCTCTGACGTATCTAAAGGTGCCATCTTTGGATCTGCCCACCGCCGTCGGTAGACCAAGGTACTTTTCGCTGAGGGCTTCAGAGTTGATGCCAATTACTCCCTTCAACACGTTTTCGTTGTCCTTCGTGCAACCCTTCCCAAAGAAAATAGAGGACTTCTGAAGGTTAACCCGCTTCCCAGACGCATGCTCATACACTTGTAAGATGCTCCTGAGGGTCTCGAGGTTGCCTTGAGATCCCTCCAAGAATACAATACTATCATCGGCGAAGAGGAGGTGAGTCACATGGGGGCTAGTGCCACCGAACGAAACACCCCTAATTCTCCTCTCCTGTTGGGCTCACTTAAGGAGAGTAGAAAAACCTTCAACACAGAGCAAGAACAAATATGGCGATAGCGGATCCCCCTGTCTGAGCCCCCGGGAGGGTAGAAAAAGCTCGGATAAGCCGCCGTTGAGCTTGACTGAGAATCTAGCTGTCCGAACACACCTCATAATCATATCCACCCATCCCTGAGCAGAACCAAGCCGCCGCATGACCTGCTCCAGAAAAGTTCATTCCACACGATCATACGCCTTCATCATATCTAGTTTGACAGCACATAGCGGTTTCTTCCTCCTGCGCCTATGGATCGCATGCACACACTCATAGGCAACCAACACGTTATCAGTTATGAGCCTCCCAGGCACAAAGGCGCTTTGTTCCTCGGAAACCATTACGGGGAGAATAATCTTAAGTCTGTTTGCAAGCACCTTAGCCGCCACCTTATACAGGACATTGCAAAGACTGATGGGATGAAACTGGGTTAGCAGCTCCGGAGAAGAAACCTTAGGGATCATGACCAGAACGGTGTCATTGAAAGATTCCGGCGTAGCACCACCGGCAAGAAAATCGCGAACAGCCGCGCAAACATCCTTCTTCAGGAGAGACCAGTGTCTCTGGTAAAATAAAGCGGGCAGGCCGTCCGGCCCCGGGGCTTTCGTTGCACCCATCTGGAACAAAGCTCACTCAATCTCCTCATCCGAAGTAGCCGCAGTGAGATCGTTATTCATGTCACTAGTAACCACCTCGTCCATAAGATCAAGGACCCTTTCCGCCCCGGCTGAGCCTTCCGAGGTGAAGAGGTTGGCATAAAAAGTCGCTGCCATGGCCCTCATATCCTCGTCAGAGGTGCACCGGCTTCCATCATCACGTTTTAGTGTGCACACCGTGTTTTTCCGCCTCCGGTGACTGGCTCTGTTATAAAAATATCGTGTATTCTGATCCCCCTCCTTTCACCAGCCAACACGAGATCTCTGTTTGTACATGATCTCTTCCCACTCATACAGCTCGCGAAGCTGGCTCTCCAGGTCCCGGACCTCCAGTGAGATACCGGAAACCAGCGCGCGTTGTCTAGCATGTTCAAGGTCAATCTTGAGCTTTTTAATTTGCCGTCGCATCGAGCCAAAAACGGTTCTGCCCCAATGCTGCATATCAGCGGTCACGGCCTTTAGCTTTTCGCATATGCTCACCGCCCCTAGCCCGTTCGCAGCCACTTGATTCCAAGCCTCAATGATCATTGGATCGTAGCCTTCATGCTTGGTCCACATCTCTTCAAAGATAAATCTTCGTGGCCCATTCTGTCCGGCATCGGGAGCCGTCTCCCTAGCCTTAGCAACAATGGCGTTGTGATCAGACTCCTCGGTGATGACGTGGTCAACCGTAGTGTGAGGGTACATGGCAAGAAACCCATCATTACACACTGCCCTATCCAGGCGGACTTGAATATTCTCAGCACCCTCTCTTCTATTATCCCATGTAAACGGGTACCCCAAGAATCCCATGTCAGCCAGACCACAATCAGCCAAACACTCCCTAAAAGCATCCATTTGAGCAAAACTTCTCATATTACCACCATGTTGCTCGGTCTAGAGAAGGGCCTCGTTGAAGTCTCCAAGAATGATCCATGGCTGATCATCCTATATTCTAAGGAACCGGAGTGCCTCCCACGATTTGGACCTGAGCTCAGTTCTAGGTTCGCCGTAAAATCCAGTGATTCTAAAGGCTTTTCCTTCAAAGATAACCGCAACACCAATGAAATATTGGCACCACGGCCGAATGGACACTTGCACGTTGTCTCTCCACCACAGAGCCATTCCACCACTTTTCCCCTTACAATCAACAGCCACCCCCTCTTTAAACCCCAAACTCCACTTTAGCTTCTCCATAGCCCTGGCCTTCTTCTTCGTCTCGCTCAGGAACACCACCGCTGGGTTGTGGGACCGTATCAGATATCTAAGTTCGCCAACTGTCGAGTCCAACCCCAGTCCTCGACGGTTCCAGGCAAGGAGATTCATCGCTCCCGGCAGGCCCGGCTGTCCGGGTTCGCCGATCCATCATCCTTCTCAACAATGCGATCAAACATTGAAGATGTCTTGTGTCTCGTATCACGAATGAACACGTCAGCACCTCCGTGCTTGTCATTGCCGCTCTTCGCAACCCACATTTGCTTAGTCCTTCTTTTTCTACTATCAGCCTCCAGCCTCGAGTACGATGAACTGCCATGCATGGCATCAGACTCCATTCGAGGTTTCCTGACGTAGTATCCCTTGCGTCGCTGCCTCCCCTCATGCATATCAGATCTTCCATGCATAGCGGGTTCACCCAATCTGTCTTCATCATACGCTCAGTAGCCCGGTTGCCTGTCCCCATAGTCGTCGTATCCCTTGCCATAAAGATGGCCTTTTCCTCTCCTGTCATAAGCCTCGTCCCGACCAGCTTCTCTATAACGATGGATGTTCTGCTCAATCATCTTCTCCCGCAGATCTCTCTCTTTTTTGTGCTCAAGGTCTTGCCTCAAGTCACCCTGCTGCGGGTACATCTGTCTTTCCTCCCCCGATCTTCGGCCAACATCTCGATCCCCCTCCTGTCTATAGCGTCCACCAGTGCAGACTGCTGCAGAAGAGGTAAAGTCAGAGGACACATTCCTCTTGGTAGGGAGATCCCTTATACGTGGGTAGTCAGTCCTAGCACCAGGCCCCCCCGTTCCTTGCGAGCTCACAAAGCTGTTGCTGCTGCTAGCCACTCCACTTGTCGATCCATCCTTCCCATAATTGGTTTTCCCCAGCGATGTGCGTAGCCACTCACCCCAGTGAACATAAGTATCATCAGGTGGATTACACACCCCTCCCACATGTACAAGTCGTCCACAGTCAAAGCAGAACTGAGGAATCTTCTCATAGTGAAAATCATACCATGTCCCTTCCGTATCTTCCTTGGACTTCTTCAAGTTGAAACAGCGGATTAAGGGGTCGAAAACTGAAATTGTCGGCCTAACACGAAGGTTCTGACCTCGTGCAATACCATCATTGTCAACGTCCACTTTCACCGCAGATCCAAGCCAATTGCCCAAACCTCTCCCAAATTTTTCAGTCCTTTTGTCAGGTGGTAAATCACCATCTCCGATGGCGGCACACCACCTTCGTAGTCTTTCATTATCAAAACAGAGAAATCAAACTGCCAAAGTCCATTGTGAAGCACACGTCTCCAATCTCCCTCTGAACCAAAGTGTACAACAAATATATTGGATCCCATGTCTCTGAATTTCGCCTCCTTGTGTAAACCCCAAGCCCGGGGCATGGTTCTCTCCAGCACCGATTTCTTCAGAGGTTTCAAAGAGCATACCTTGCCAACGGCCGACCATCTTGACGCCTTGGGAAGAGATTAGTCTGTCTCTTCAAAAACCAGCCCGTTGGCTTCCTTGTCTAGGAGAACCATCCCACCCATCCTTGCTGAAAGACTTGCTGCCGGGTCTGGGGTCTTGCACTCAGCCTGAGACTTGGATTCTCCCCGGCTTGCAGAATCCCCGATCTTCTCCGTCGGAGTAGCAGCCGCTACCGCCGTCGTCGAAACCGGGGCCGCCTGTTTCCCCATGGTGGCGGTTGCCCTTCCACTCGCCCTCTCCGCCATAGCTCCGCCCCTGGCAGAGGACAGCGTCGCCGACCAACGTCTAGGTCAGAATCTCTCCACCCCCAACAGAAAACCCTAACCCTAGCGCCGGAGCACGATCGCCTAGCGGTCGCCCCCAACCGCCTTAGCGCTTTCTCTGTGGTGGACCCACGCAACAATTTCCTAGCAGTACTGTAATCCCCACGTACATTGTTGGATACGTGCAGGCAGACGGAGGAATAGGATGGCGACAGCAGATGATTCCACCCGCCACCAACCCAATTTAAAGGGTAAACTTCCTTCACAGTTCATCATCCAAAAGAAAAGCAAGCCTTTTCCCGATCAAACCAAACCTTCGTCTTGCATTGAGAACCGACGTAATATTAAAATTGATCGATTCATTCCTATATGTATACATGCATCATGGTACTGGTACGCTGCTGTTGCTACTACCTCGCTACGATTCAATATCACTTTTACAGAGTTGATTCAATCTCACTTGGAGAAGAAGAAAAGTCAGAGAGACTAAAGCTACAGAAGCAGCAAAGGACTTCAGTCTTGAGGCGATGGCGATGGCGACGGCTCGGGAGGCCGGCACCGGCGAGGGAGGCAGGCGGGAGTTGAAGTTTCGGTTCCGGAAGGCGGCGTCCTCCCCGTCCGCACCATCGCTGTCACCGCTGCTGCCGTCGTCGAAGTTGAGCGCGTAGCTCAGCGGGTCGTACCTGAACTCGCCCGCGGCCGCCACCCGTCGCCTCCACCTCGTCCTGCCCCCGCTGTGCGGCCTTTCTCCCTCGTTGCCCGGCGACGACGGCGAGCCGAAGCAGCCGCAGACGGTTGTCCGCAGCTTGTGGCGCAGCGACGGCGGCGAGTAGGGCGAAGTGGACTCCACAGCGTCCATGGAGTCTGCCTCTGCCTTGGTGCGTGTGTGCTTCAACTGGTAGAAGCTAGAGATGGACGTGGGTTGTGTCAGAGACTCAGAGTTCTGGAGTGTGTGACAGTTTGCTCAGCTGTTGGAGAAGGAAGGCGGAGGTGGGCGGGACTAAATAGGAAGAGTGAAAAAAAGACAGATAAGGACAGGCGCCGGCGACGGCGTGAAGGGCAAGAGACGCGGGGAAGCTATCGCCGTAGCGCACGCGTGCGGTTAGACGTGAGGGTGTTCTCGGGATTTTGCGGGATTCGGGGCTCCAGAGCCGTTGGGGCGGGAGGGAGGAGGGAGGAGGGAGGAGGGCGATGGCAACGGTCGGTCTTGGTGCAAGCTGTCACAGGGCATGCCCAGTGCACTTCTGGCTTTGATTGTCTTTTTGTTTACCATGATTGGCCGTTGTTGTCGTTCAAGTGTCAAACAGCTGGTAGTACTCTTTTTTCCCCTCAAAGAAGAAACAGTTGGCACTTTTGTTCTCTTTTGGAATTGGAGATCAACATCTGATGCTCACGGGGACGTACCCTATGCCTCCTCTAGTCACGTACTACGTTCGCATCATCATACAGAAAAGAGCATGATAAAAAAGCATTGACACGGCCGAATCGATGAATGTGAACGTCGACCGAATATAGGATGCCAAACCTCCCGGCCGGGTGAAAGGTTTCGTTCGTACGGCCCGCGCTGACAGACGGACGGACGGACAGGATCGATGCGAGAATCAATCCACGTCTGCCTTTCATTCCCGCGATGGCGATGGCGACGGCGAGTCTGCTCGAGTGAGCTTCGCGCTCGGTCAAAAACGTTCACCTTGCAGAGGCAGAAATCACGTATTTGACCCGAGGGCGAAATCAAATCACAAACTGACCCGCTCTTAAGAAAAAATCACTCTGCTGACCCTTTCATGTGGAACCCGACAGATAGACGTCGCACATTACTATGCAGTGCCCTTCCCTAGGGCGTCACACGTCCTGCCAGCGTGGCAGCCTTGGTCCAGTTGCGGCCCCACAGACAGCACTGCAGCGTCTAAGGCCGTCGCCTTCACCGCCCGCTCCTCGTCGCCGCCGCCGCCGCCCGCTCCCCGAGCCCGCGCCGCCCCCGAGCCCGCGCCGCCCCCGAGCCCTTGCCGCCCTCGAGC
>NC_041392.1:710843345-710852486 GCF_002162155.2 Triticum dicoccoides
AGCTCACGCCGCCCCTCGAGCTCGCCGTCGTCCCCAAGCCCGCGCCGCCCCCGATCTCGCCGTCGTCCCCAAGCCCTCCTCCCAGAGCCCGTGCCGCCCTCGCCGCCCTCCTCCCCGAGCCATCCGCCGCACTCGCCGACGCCCTCGCCGCCGCCCTCGCCGCCCTCGCCAGTCAACCTCGCTGCTGTGAGCCGCCGCCACCCGTTTATCATTTTTTTTCATTTTTTTGTACGTATATATAATGTATATATGTATGTGGCTATATGTATGTATAGATGTTCATATATGTGTATTTTTTTCAGAGCATTTTTTGTTCATATATGTATTTTTTTTGTTTATGTGTATTATTATTTTTGTTCATAGCATTTTTTTATTTTTTTCATAGCATTATTTCCATGTATATATGTATGTGGCTATGTATGTATAGATGTATAGCATTTTTTTCCATGTATGCATGTCATTGTCGATATACCCCCTCCCCGTTAATTAACTTCGACAGGAGGGGGGGTCGATATAACCCTCCCCGATAACTTCGACATGAGGGGGGGTCGATATACCCCCTCCCTGATAACTTTGACATGAGGGGGGGGGGGTCGAGAACTAGTTTAGGGGGTCGAGGGTTGAGAACTAGTTTAGGGGGTCGAGGGTTGAGAACTAGTTTAGGGGGTCGAGGGAAGAAGGGGAAGAAGAGGGAGAAGAAGAGGGAGAAGAAGAGGAGAGGAAGAAGAGGAAGTCTTCTCCTCTATTCTTTCTTCTCTTCTTTTTTCTTCTTCTTCCTATATGTATTAGTTTTTTTATTTAGGTTGTTAATTAGTAGATATTAATTTTGTTCATATATGTATGGATGCATGTGATATGTATGTATGTATGCATGTACTGGGTATGTCGTTGTCGATATACCACCTACCCGATAACTTCGACATGAGGGGCTCGAGAGGGGGTCTAGGGTCGTCGAGGGTTCGAGGGGTCGAGGGGTCCAGGGTCGTCGAGGGTTCGAGGGGTCGAGGATCGCCAGGGGTCGAGAGAGGTTTCCTAGTGTCAAAGTATTGAAGAAATCCATGGCTTCATCATTAGCCGAAAGTAACCAGGGCATGACGAAGTCCTCCAAAGTTATTTTGGAATGGTGTCCCGGATAGGATAATTTGCCTTTTTATATGAATTTCAGCAAAGGCCTTCCAAATAATGATATTTGGAAGGTTCTTGCTGAACTTTGTACCAAAAAGCGAATTATCTTATCTGGGATTCCGTTCCAAAATAACTTTGGAGAGCTTCGTACCATCATGCACCTGTTACTTTCGCCTAATGATGAAGACATGGTTTTGTTGAATTCTTTGACACTAGGCAACCTCCCGACCCCTCGGCGATCCTCTCGAACATGAGAGGAAGAAGAGGATAAAAAAAGAAGAAGAAGAAGAAGAAAAAAGAGGAGAAAAAAAAGAGGGTCAGGGTCGCCGAACGGTAGAGGAAACCCTAAATATAAAGTATCGTCGGTGTGAGATACATGTGGCCGTCGGTGTAGGACACTACATCCACGTCCCACAAGTGGCGCGGGCTTCGACGCCCACGTCACTTGTGGGACGTGGATGTAGTGTCCGACACCGACGGCCACATGTATCTCACACCCACGATACTTGCTATTTAGGGTTTCCTCTATCGCTCGGTGACCCTCGACGACCCTCGTTCCCGATAAAAAAGAAGAGGAAGAAGAAAAAAAGAGGAGAAGAAAGAATAGAGGAGAAAAGAGGAAGAAGATCTTCCTCTTCTTTTTTTATCCTTGAAGCGTTGTCGAGGCCACCCCAAACCCTAGAGAAGCAGCGTCGAGGCCACCCCAAACCCTAGAGAAGCAGCGTCGAGGCCACTAATTAATATTAGTTCTACGTTTTTGCCACTAATATATCCATTTGTCATGTTTGAATAATAATTGCCATGTTGTCAATATTTGTAGAAACTATGGACACCGCCCGAGACGAAGTACAAGAAGAGTTGTTGGGGGACATAATCGCACGAGGAAGTGATGACATCTGCTCGTTGTTTCTCAACGAGACCGATGGTCTGGAAGCAGCTGATTATGATGGCTCCAGTGACCTAATGCCGGTGCAAGAAGGAGACCGTGAGGACGGCTCCGGTGACCCAAAGCCGGTGCAAGAAGGAGACCGTGATGACGTCTCCGGTGACCGAACCGAGTCCGGCCAGGTATATATATTAGTTAAGCTTCTGCTGACTAGCTAATTGATGCATTCATTGTTTTGGTATGTACACATATTAATTAAGTCTTTGTTCTTTTTTCCAGCCCTCCGGATCGAGCACAACTTCGGTAAAGAGACGAGGCCCAAAGAAAAAGTTGATCTCGGATGAAAAGTTTGAGATCATAGCAATCGCGCCCGACGGCCAACCGATTGAACCCCTCCGGACAAAGAGCGCATTTGTTGCTCAGTGCGGGGTTTTGGTTAGGGACAAGATCCCGATCAGCATCCAGCAATGGTTTAAGCCGGCTACAGAAGACCCTGAGGTGTCTTATGTCAATGATATGCAGAAAAATGATCTTTGGACTGAGCTGAAGTCAAATTTCACCCTACCGCCAGAGGATAATCCAGAGAAGCCAGTTAAAGAGCAATTAATCAAGTCTTTTGCTCTTAAGAGGATGGCAGAACTATTCAGGAGGTGGAAGAAAGAGCTGAATAAGTTTGTCGAAAATAATGAGACACCAGAATTCAAGGGCAGATATGAGAACATCAGAGATCACTGGCCCGCATTTGTGGCCCACAAGACATGCCGCAAAGAAGAAGCATCACCATCGCACGGGGTCAGGTGGCTACCTCGTAGCCCGGCCTAAGTGGGCCAAGACTGAGAATAATCTGGTTGATAAAGGGATCGAACCAGAGACAATTAACTAGCCAGACCGTTGCCGGACTTGGTTCTTCGGGGCTGGTGGAACCTTGGACCCTGTAACAGGGAAGTGCATTTGGACGAACGATCAAATGGACATACCAGTCAGGAAGCTTCAGCACTATATCGAAGCAGCGCAGCAAGGGACGTTCTTTCCAGACAGAAAGAACGACGAGCTCACAATGGCCCTCGGGAATCCTGAGCACCCTGGACGGACACGAGGCACGCCAGGCTCCATTCCGTGGAAGGTTGGGTTTCCGGACGCAGGCGGTTACAAATCCCATGAGAGGAGGAAAAAAGTGCAGCAGACCCAAATGCAGGCGCTGCAAGCAAGAGTACAAGCGATAGAGGAACGAGAAGCAAATCGCAGCAAACATACTACCGAAGCTACCCCGCCATCTCAGCGGAGAAGCAGCATGGCTTCCACCGAGCTGCTTCAGCCGGAGCATGCCTTGACGGCTCCTGCCAGCTATCCCGTGGATGCTATCACAGAGTCTCAAAATTGCCACCTTATGACGCAATGGATGAATTTGAAGGTCAAGGCGGCTGTTGGCTCTGTTTATCCTACTGAACCCGGCGCAACTTTTCACTGCCGGCCGATTCCAGAAGGATATGCTAGGGTGATGGTGGATGAAATAACGGAGGGATTTGAGGACCTCCGGCTTGACCACCCTACCGGTGAAGGGGAGACTAGGCTGGGCTCTGAAGACTCCATGCCTATGGCGGAAGGAGCTCATCAACCTTCCGAACTGGACGCCTCTGCCTCCTCCTCCTCCGGCAAGTCAGGGCACTCCGCCTCCTCCACCGCCTCCTCCTCCGGTGAGTCAGGGCACTCTGCCTCCTCCACCACCCCCTCCTCCGGTGAGTGACGATCAGGGCACTTGACCGGCTCCTTCTCCAGCGCGTGGTGGCACTCCGCCTCCTTCTCCGCCCGCGTCGACGCGCCCGAGCAGCCAGCCTCCTCCTTCTCCGCCTCGTCAGCAAGGGCGGAAGAGACCTGCCGCCGCTCCGGCTGCTCCGGCGCGTCGTAGTCCTTCTCCTCCGCCTCGTAAGCAAGTAAAGAAGACAACCGCTCCGTCTGCTCAGCCGACATCTAGCAGTACAGCCAGAGGCGGGAGGACATACAGATTCGGTCCTTCTCTAAAGACTCCAGAGAAGTTACCATACGAGAGGACCCCGGAGGAGAACGCCGAGATCGCACGAACTGAAGTGGATGACTGGTTTCAAGGGTTGAAAGCAAAGAGACATCCACTTCCGGAGGAGAAGGTAGATCCGGTGAAAGTGAAGCGCACTCTGGCTGCCCTGACAAAACCACCCAAGTCTTCGACGAAAGGAAACTATGAGCGCATTATTGGAAAGGAATTTGCCGAAGCGGAGCAGTTGGGAAGTACTATCAGTGATCAAAGGCTGAAAGAACGACGAGCTGGGAAACAAATTGCCCAGCTCGGCGAACAAGCGAAGCAATCGTGCCCCCCGCTCAAGGTTCCTAGCCACAATGTCGCTAATGATCTGAGGATGGTGCCCGGTTATAGCAATCTTGCAGATTACCTGCCCGACGATGTACATTATGAACCCATAGAGGTGCAGATACAAAGATACGAGTACGGGAAGCCTCTCGTCAAAGATGAAAGATCTCTATCAACGATGATGCGAAGATTGCATGATTGGTACTTGAAAATCTGCAGAGACTCTGGGGGGAGGAGTACTTTGTATGTGAAAGTTAAAAAGGAGCATGACCTCGTTGGAATTGAACTGTTGCCTGTTCCATTTGAGGAGTTCTATCAGTTTTTCAATCAATTGGCCCTCGATAAAACAATGGTCGCCTGCTACTGTCTGTAAGTAGTACTACTTCTGTCATTAAGTCTCTCTATATAGCTCAGCTCTTTCATTGCATGTATTTATTATCATCCTCACTATATTATGCAGATTGAAGATCGCCGAATTGAAGAAAAGACAAGTCGGTGATATTCGGTTCATTAACACATATCTCATAGATGCAACTCAGGTTAAATTTCATGCCGCAGCTACCGAGGCCAACTTGCTACGATCGTTGGTAATAAATGAAAACAAAGATATAATACTCTTTCCTTACAACTTCAAGTGAGTGTTACTGTCTTGTGCGTATTCGTTTTCCCTTATATATTAGTCAAGGTTATAGTAATGTAATTGATGAGTTATGCATGCGTGTGCAGTTTCCACTATATTCTCCTAGAGATTAAGCTTGAGCAGGGACTAGTAACCGTCTTAGACTCAAGACGAAAAGATCCCCAGGACTATGCAGACATGACTCAAATACACGAGAAGTAAGTTAAATCGATCATTATCCACCATATCAGCAAATTTGTTCATTTCCTGATATATCAAGTAATTGTTTTCTTTGTCCGGCAGGGTTTATAGAAAATTCACCAGAAAAGCTCCGGGACTGCCGAAGGAGCTGCAATTTAGACACCCGAAAGTAAGTACTATAGTAGCATGTTCCGCACATCTACTAGCCATTCAAGCGCTAGTTTCATCAATACCATTTGACATTCTTGCTTATCAGTTTGATTGACCTCTATTTCTTGTAAAGTGGTTGTGGCAGGAACAAGGGAATGATTTCTGTGGATACTACGTTTGCGAGTCCATCCGCCACACGACCTGTGAGCGGGGCTACACTGACAAACAATATGAAGTATGTAAATAACAACATTCACAATTTTATTCTATTACCATCATTTGTGTTGAGTTTCATTCATATATATATATATATATATATATATATATATATATATATATATATATATATATACATATATATATATATATATATGTATTGACCCCCTTCTTTAAATTAGATGTTTCGGAAGCGGGATGAACTCCTAGCACCAGCTTGCATGCGAGCAATTAAAGAGGAATTGGTGGCATTCTTTCTTGACCACGTGATCCCTGAAGACGGAGAATACTATGTGGACCCTGAGTCCGTATGATTATATTTGTAAGAGATAATTATTGTATATATGTAGCCGGTAGTGTCGGATAGATATACGAGAACTTGTTGTTCGACCAATCTCTCGGAGAAGGAGAGGTGGTCGATATCACTTCTCTCTGTATGCATATATGTTCATGACGATCTTCTGTTTCCTTCGTTTGCTTACTAGCTAGCTAGCGTGTCTAGTCCTCTTTATACGTATGTATAGTACGTAGCGTCGACCAAGCATGGACATAAGAGAGGACACTTCTCTCTATTAATTATAGCTAGCTAACACAATATATGAAATACCTAAATTAACCCCCCAAAACCCCCAAACCCCCCCCCCCTTAAAAAAACAAAAACCCCAACCACAGAAATGCTGACGCGTGGATGCCTATTGGTCCCGGTTGGTGCCACCAACCGGGACCAAAGGGTTCCGCGCACAGGCCACGTGGAGGCCCATCTGTCCCGGTTCTGGATTAAACCGGGACTAAAGGGACAGGGCATTAGTACCGACCCTTTAGTCCCGGTTCCAGAACCGGGACAAAAGGCCCTTACGAACCGGGACAACAGGCCCTTTTTCTACCAGTGCCCACACACCCCCACCCCACCCAAACCCTTGGACTTCCGCCCTCCTCTCTTCCCCCCTCTCAAATCCTTCTCAAATCTTTCAAATCCGTAGTATTTGACCGTGGATTTCGAAGCCAACCCCTCCCTTAAGGTATTCTCCTCCGATCCCCTCGTTCTCATCCATAGGAATTGTCACATTTGCTCAAATCTTGCTACTTTGGAGAAACCCTAGTTTTGGCTTGGATTTGCAAATTTGTGTTGAATCATGTTATGTTTCTTTGCTAATTTGGTATGGTTAGGCTTTCATACTATACTAGGGTTAGGGTTATGTGTGTTTGATGTTGGTGTTAGGGTTATGCTATGGTTAGGGTTGTGGTTATTGTTAAGTGGGGGTTAGGGTTAACCAAGAATTCTCGGTTTTGTAGGCATGGCTTCATCCGGTTCCATGACGAGGCCATCATGTGCTAACCAAGAAAACATGCCAAACAAGTGGGAGGACGCATCTTTGGACAAGGTGAAGGAGAAAGATGTCAACATCCCGCCATGTTGGCGTGGAGATGTTTGCAAGGTGAATGTGTCCACCGACCGAAAGAAATCATGGACTGAAGGGCGGAGATATTTTGTATGCCCGAACTATGCTTATGATCGTGCACTTCCAACTAACGCCTATGACCAACCACCGGTAAGCTCGAGAAGTAAAATGTTACTATCAAATGTGTGCCAACACTAACAAAATTTTTGTATGCAGTCACCGCCTCCTCTATGCAAGTACTTCACGTGTGGATAGATCTTGAAGTGCCAGAAGATGTCAAAAAGGACCAATACCAAGATTGTCTTAGGCGGCAACGGCGGTTCGAAGAATCGTTTCGAAGAGGCTTGGAGCAAGAGCGTCGTCAGAAGGAGAGGATGGAGCGGAAGAAACGAGAGGAGGAGAGGGCACGCCAAGCGAAACTTGCTCGTGAGGAGGAGAGGGCAAGAAAGCTTGCAAAGGCTCGCGAGGCGCAAGAGGAGGACTCGGCACATGACAAGAAGGGGAAACGGCCTCGCTCTACTCAGTAGGGACTTCGCTTCGGTGCACTCGTCGTCAACTATCTTCTAATGAATGTGTCGTGAACTTGTGAGGGCATGTGAGATGTTGGTGAACTATCTTCTAGGGCAAGCTTCCATTTGTCATTTGTAATGAATGTGTCGTGAACCATGTCGTAGTAATGTTTGAATTGTCTTAAGTTATGAACTCATCGGCATAAAATTTGTGTTTGTTCAAATTGCTGTGATGCTGCAGTCATTGTAAGTATTATGATGTTCCAGTGAAATGAACATGCTGTAAACTCTGTTTTTCCAGTAAACAACCGTGCAGCGCCCAGAACACAGGCGCTGCACTATACTGTGCAGCGCCCACGGGATAAGCGTCACACAGTACAGTGCAGCGCCTGGCTCTTGGGCGCTGCACTCTGACTTGGTAATTTTCGTGGATTGTCAGCGTTGCAAGCCTTCTGTGGCTCTTTGGATAGCCATGGCCAGTTGAGCAGCACCTATGAGACGGGCGCTGCAGTGTATGGTGCGGCGCCTAAGCGTTGGGCATGTGCAACGCTTGGCTGTGGGGCGCTGCACTGCTGTTAACTGCCAAACTGCAGAAACAGATGCCATTTTGGCCCATGCAGCACTCACATAATTTGCTTGAACATCACTAAAATTACTGGAAACAAAGTCCTCGACACAACGTACCACATGTAGACACGAGCATGTGTCTGGATCACATCATCAATGGTATCCGGAGGGCACGTCGCAAAGTTATTTTGAATGCACGTGAAAGCAGGTCTGGCTGCTTTCTTTTCCCTCTTCTTCTTCTCTTCTCCCTCCTCTACATCAGCCTCAGCCTCGGTAGGAGCCATACCGATAAGAGCAATCATCTGCTCGCGCCACCCATCAGAATCGGTGCTCATACAGAGAGGCATTCCATCGATAGGAAGACCGGTGATCAACGAGACATCCTCGAGCGTCACGGTCATCTCCCCAGTCCGAAGATGGAAACTATGCGTCTCCGGCCTCCACCGATCAGCAAGAGCGGACACCAGTGGAACGTTCAGATTCGGCATGGACCGACTGACCAACTGAATCCCCTGGAGTAGTCCTGCTTGCTTGATGTACGGTGTGTACCGCTCATCGTAAGGCATGGCAGGACCAGAGACCCCGTGATACCGAATCTTCAAAGGTTCAAGCTTCTGCAAAAAACAAGTAATGACAAATCTTAAGGCATGTAAATTTCAACTTAAGGCAAATTTGCAAAATATTTAGATTACTCATTATTACCATCTCCTTCTCGCGCATCATGTAGGCCCGGTGTTTTGTGTCGTAGACATCGTCGAGAAGCCAAACCATCCTTTCAAATTTCAAAATAAACATATATGAGTTCATCTCAAATATCGGTAAACACTCAACATTTCATATGTGTTCATCTAAACATCTCATATGTATTCATTTACAAGAATCTCAACATCTCCTTCTCACACAATGAATAAATGATTGTAAATTCTCATATATATATCTAGTATGTCATATGTGTTCAAGTAAATCAACATCTTATATTTCAAATAAACTCAACATTTAATATATATCTAAAAAGACTCAACATCTCACATATAGCTACAAAACTCAACATCTCATAATTATCTACAAAACTAGGCATCTCATATATATATAAAAAATTACAATCTAGGTTTCACTAACAAGAATCA
>NC_041392.1:710852870-710863671 GCF_002162155.2 Triticum dicoccoides
AATCTTGGGCAAACAAAGATCCAAACCAAGCAAATCAAAGGTTCCACCTAATCTTGGGCAAATTCCTAAAATTGCAACGCATTTATGGAGGAAAAGAAAGGGAACGAAGGACTTTACCTAGTAGGAGGGATTGGAGATCGAATCCGGGCCTCAAAACTTCAGATCTGAGAGGGGTGTGGGGGAGGGAGGGGGGTCCGAAGGGGGCGCCGCCACCGCCGCTCTCTGTATAGAGAGCAACTTCCTTGGAGGGGGAAGAACTGCCTAGGAGGGGCTGGCCCGATGCGGCTTAAGTCAATGTGCAGCGCCTAAGAGACGGGCGCTGCACATTACAAGTATAGCGCCTAGGTCTTAGGCGCTGCAGTGCTGTCTGTGGGGCCGCAACTGGACCAGGGCTGCCTTGCTGGCAGGAGGTGCGACGCCCAAGAAAAGGGCGCTGCATAGTAATGTGCGGCGCCTAACTGTCGGGCACCACACGAAAGAATCAACAGAGTGAAATTTTTTCAAGAGCAGATCAGTTTATGATTTGATTTCGTCCTCAAGTCAAATATGTGATTTCTTCCCCTCGCAGAAGCAGAAAAATATCCTGCCTCCGTCTCCGTGCGTCGTTGGTCTGGTTCCCCTGCCCTCCCGTCGACGCAGCCTGCTGCAGCGACCAACACAATACGCACGACACATCCCGTGCGTGTACCATGCCGCCAAATGCACGTCTGTCTCGTACACTAGTACACTACTAGAGTAGGATAAGGCTATCTTCAGGCTTGAATGCTTGAGCACGTGAATGTTTCAGCTTGCGTGGTGGCGCCATCCACTCATTTCGATCACAGCGGACCCATTTAATCAATCACTAAAAGTCGGAGCCTCGGAGAAGCGAAGCTCAGCCTTTCTGAAACACTTATCCGAATATTTTTCTAACCAGACGCATTACATAAGAGTATCTACAGTTGGGCGTTTCAAACCTCACTCAAATGTCCAGACGGGCGGTCCGGTCACTCATGGAAAAAAAACCCGACCCATCCGGGTTGACAATCACTCCTCATATCCAGTATAAATCTGGAGCAGATATGAGGCGGAGCGAACGCATCCGCAACGTCAGACTGATGACAGATACCATACATAATTTTCGAAAACCCAACGGTCTGACGGGTGCCTCATTCGGTGTGGTGTGAACGCCGTGTGGCGCTACTCAGGATTGCCGCCCGAGGGCCAAGGTATGCCTATTTAAGCCGGAAGGTGTCCCCAAGCACTAGACACGTCCTCTCTCTCTCTCTCTAGCCCGATCCCATCTACTTCTTATCCTCTCTACCTCCTTCCCTCCACATCCGCCTCCTCCATGGCCCGGCAGAAGAAGAGCACCTATGCTATGCTATGCTAACATCTGCCTCCTTCCCAATGCCGCTTGAGCTTGGCCAACCGAGCCGCCTCTGCCATCGCCTTGCGCAAATATGCAAAGCTTACGTATCATTCATTGATAGGTAGAAAGCAATACAAGATCGGGTATTACACTTAAGGACGTACATGACAATATGGCGTTAAGTGCAACACCTGGGCAGCAAGAAAAATGGGGTTGCTCAACCCAAGAGACGGAAAATCAACCTATGCCAACAATGTTGTGTAGCCCGTTGGCTCCGGCACGAGCCCATAGTTGCGCCTACTGCTGGATGGTCTCGGTTAGGCGGCTGCCGGAGGGGCGTAGCCCATCAAAGACACAACCATTTCTACGTTTCCAAAGCTCCTAGGACGTGAGCAATACCAGGGAGTTGAAGCCTTTGCGAGCACTCACGGGGAGATCAACATCAACATCGATGTGGATCTGGCCGTTGTCGACACTGAGATCGTCATGAACTCCTTCTAGCTTGGCGAAGAGGCCATCCAATTTAGCAGAACTTTCATCGAACATTTTGCAGACTTACCCGATGGGCATCGTGTGCTGATCCTCAAGCTTGCAATCGATGTCATCGTCGAAGCCATTTCGAAGCAGATCATAGATGTAACTCCCTATTGTTATCCGTTGGTATTGATCTAAGGCCCAACGGGCTGAAAAGAAAAGAAAAGAAAAACAGAGGATAAGTTAATGTAAGGGAAGGGGTAACGAACCAACGTACGTTCCCTTCGACCCCAACTTATGCGCCCTGATCGGAGGCACCCTAACCAACAAATGGTTTTGGTCCCCTGTCGCCAGCGCACATAAAAAGATGGGGAAGCAGCCGGCACCTACGTAGACTAGTTCTCGTACGGTTTACTCCTGCTCCCCACATCCCTAAACCCTAACCGATCTGGGGGAGCGCTGCATGACGGGAAGATCATCTCCAAGCTCTGCCTCTGTCCCAGGGCAGTGCCGGTGGCGCCCCGACGGACGCCGCTACCTGCAGCGAGCATCTTCACCGAGCCTGCATCAAGCCTGCATCGAGCATGCACGGGACTTCGCACCGTCGACACCAATGGCTGCTTCCATTGGTGGTAAGAACTCAACCCCCCTGATCTGTGCTATTAGGTGATCTAATGCCTGGCTTACGATCTGTTAAGTAGATCCTACGGGATTATAAGTCTATCAATGGTATCTTGAGCGTGGTTAAGCCTAGATTAAATCTCTAAGATGATCTGTTTAAGTTTGATGATCCTGATTACGTACTGATGATTAAGGTTAAGGATAATGGTTCATGATTAAGGCTAGATTGCCCTCTGTTGAAGTCAATGTTTAATCTCTAGGGTTATGTGGTTTCGGTTTAGATCTATTTGCTACAGGATTAGTGCTAATCAAATAATAGAAATTATGATGATTAACATGTTCTGTTAGTCTAGCTATGCCACGTTTCCGCATCAAGATATGGCAATTAGCACTGGTTTTAGTTCCTGTTAGCAATTAGAACATGATGAATTGGCAAAGTTAAAGTCAGACAAACCCTAACTCTAGAAAATCCCCAAGTTTGAAACCCCAGTTTTCCTTTTGTGAAATCCTCCATTGGTGAGTCCAAATGATGAATGAAATTGAAATTAAGAGAAAAGGTGACGGGCTCACCCAGATGACGCCGGCCTTCGGGGTCCGCACGGCCGTCGCCGTACGCGCACGCCATGGCCGGGACGCCGCCGCCCTTCGGGGTGGCGCGCGGAATGAAGCAGCAGCCACCACTGCTGCGCTCACGCATGCGCGCGTCGCCTGGCCTCCGCGCCTTGCACGCCGCCGTTGCCGTCGAACGCCTGCGCCGGCAGCAGCCGGCGAAATGTCCCTCCCGCGGCACAGGCGCCGTGTGCGCGACGCCGGAGCTACGCTCGCCGGAGGAGCGCGCGGGACTCGGTCCATTGCACGCTGCTCCGGCGAGGGCAGCCACCGCGCCGCCATGGGCCGGCGTGGAGCCGCCGCGCGGCCGCCACTCCTCTGGAGTGAGCGACTGGATCGGGAGGAGTCAGGGAGAAATGGGGATAGGGTTTGACCCTCGATCGTTTTGCTCCATGCGGGACGATCGCGGCCATAGGCCCGATCGGATGGCTGAGAGCGACGGGTGGCTCAGGGCAGGCCTTCGGGCATTATACGGGCCGTTTTCGCGGCTGGGCTTCGGCCCAAGTTGTCTTAGCCCGCAGAAAAGGTGTTTTTTTAATGTTTTTTGTTTGTTTGCTGGGCTAGAATTTAAAGAGCTGCCGTGGGTCTTGGGCTAAAATTAAAGTTCTGTGCAATTTTTCCAGTTTATTCAGTGCATTTCACATATTATGATTATCGTCAAAATGTTCTGCACTGTTATAAATAAAAAAAATTGCCAGAAAAATGATGCTGAAAATTACGTTTTAGTTTTCTGAATGAAATGGAACCAACGAGAAATTTTATTTAGAAAACTTTTATGGATTAATGTTTGTGTCATTTTATGGCATATTTATGTTCATCTCATGGTAACATCAATGAATGATGAATTATTAATGTTGGAAAATTGATATGACACATGAGATTAATGTGATCATTTTTGTAATACAGACCAACATTGTTTTGCATTTTTGAATCACTCTGTTAATTCCTTATTATTTTCTGCCCAATGGTGATATAATTTGGAGTTAATTTTTGCATAAAAATTGATCAAACCAACGTAGGTTAATATTTTGTGCAATTTAATTCAATTATGATGTTCTTTTCCTTTACTTATGATATTTTGAAATCATGACAGCTTCCGGTTCTCGTGGCCTCGAGATCGAGCCACTTACTGGGAATAACTTCCAATCATGGAAGGACTCATTGCTTTTGCACCTCGGATGGCATGAGGTTGACCTCACACTGAGAGAAAGTAAACCAGTGGAACCTGCAAAGGGTGCCACTGGGTATGCTAAGCTTAAGAAAGACTATGATGCTAAAGTTGAGAAGTGGGAGAGGTCAAATAGAATGGCGCTCTTAATTATGAACTTCTCCATCTCGACTGAGATTAAAGGGGCTATTCCTACCAATGAAAGTGCCGTCGAATATTTGAAATCGGTGGAAGAACAATTTAAGGGCTCGGAGAAAGTGTATGCAGATGAGCTTTTGCACAAGCTGCTTGCAAAATATGACGGGCATGGAAATGTGAGGGAGCACATCTTAAGTATGAGCAATGCCGCGGCAAAGCTTAAAACCATGAAGTGTGACTTAAACGAAGAGCTTCTTGTGCTCCTAGTTTTTAGGTCACTACCCTCACAATTCAATCCATTCAAGATAAACTATAACTCTCTTGAAACCAAATGGAAACTATCTAAACTCATTGCACATTGCGTTTAAGAGGAAGAGAGAATGAAGAATGAGCAGAAAGATCAAGCTCTCCATGTTAACTCTGCAAAGAGGAAGCATGAGAACCATGCTCATAACAATAATGTGCCCAACAAAAAGCAGTATTCCAAAAAGAATCCTCCAAAGCCTAAGCAATGCAACGAGGCAAGTTGTTCACGTCCCGCACCTTCAGCGGCTACTTCATTTAATCTTACAAATGCTGCTGGAGAAAGACTTTGCAATTTTTGCAAGCAGCCAAATCATTTCAAGGTGGACTGTCCAGGTTTTCTTAAGTGGTTGAACAAAAAGGGTAAGGATGAGATCACTCTTGTAGATGAATCTCTATATGTTGATTTTTCTGAATCTACATGGTGGATTGACTCAGGTGCGACGGTTCATGTCGCGAATTCTTTGCAGGGATTCCATATAAGCCACACCCCAAGGGGTACAAGAAGACTTAATGTCGCGAATGGGAAGGAGGCTGAAGTTGAAGCCGTGGGCTCCCTCACCTTGAAGTTGCACACTGGCTTCCTACTTCAGCTCAAGGATGTTCTTTATGTGCCTACTTTGAGTAGGAATTTGATGTCAGTTTCATGTTTAGATGATTTTGGATTTCATTGTACCTTCGGGGAGAAACAATGTTTTTTAAAGTATTGTAATAAGGATGTTGGTCTCGCCGTCCGACGAGGCAAACTTTATATGTTAAATCTTCCCGGTTATCCTATGTGTGTGAATCTCTGCGAGATGAATATGAATGAATGCAATCATAAAAAGAATGGGAGAAGTATCAATCCTTCTTCGAAATTGTGGCATCGTCGCTTGGGCCACATTTCGAGGGGGAGAATGGAACGATTGATTAAACAAGAAATACTTCATCCGCTAGATTTCTCTGATGCGGGCAATTGTATTGACTGTATTAAGGGAAAATATGTGAAAACAATTAAGAAAGGAGCAGTAAGAGCCACATCGGTCCTTGAACTTATTCATACTGACATATGCGGACCTTTTAACGTAAAGTCTATGGATGGTTTTGATTCCTTCATTACCTTCACAGACGATTTCTCTCGCTATGGCTACATTTACCCCATACATGATCGATCCGAAGCTTTGGACAAATTTAAGATTTATAAAGCTGAGATTGAAAATCAACTCAACCTAAAGATCAAAGTAGTACGGTCTGATCGCGGGGGAGAATATTATGGCAGGCATGCTCCTTATGGGCAAATTCCAGGACCGTTCGCAAAATATCTTGCTGAAAATGGAATAATTGCCCAATATTCAATGCCTGGTGAACCTCAGCAAAATGGCGTAGCTGAGCGTCGCAATCGCACTCTTATGGATATGGTACATAGCATGCTTAGTCATGCGAACTTACCAGTAAGCCTTTGGATGGAGGCATTGAAAACAGCTGCACACATCCTAAATCTTGCTCCAACTAAGTCAGCACCGAGCACACCTTACGAGATGTGGACGGGAAAGAAACCGAGCTTGAATTACTTGTGAGTGTGGGGCTGCCCGGCTGAAGCTAAAGTATTCAATCCACATATTAAGAAATTGGACCCAAAGACAGTCAGCTATTTTTTCATTGGGTACCCTCATAGAGGAAAAGGATATCGCTTTTATTGCCCAGGTCATACCACCAAGTTTGTGGAAACCAGGCAAGCGGTGTTTTTTGAGGATAATGAAGTCACTGAGGTTAGGGCGATTGATCTTGAGGAGAAGCGGGTGTATGTTCCATCCCCGACTATCCAACAGAACTTTATCCCTATGCCTAATATGCATGAGACACCTACTGGTGATCCCGAACCTGAAGTGGATCCTCAATCTGATGAGGAGCCTCAGCATAATGAAGATCCTCAGCATGATGAGGATCCTCAGCCAAATGATGATCCTCAACCCAATGTTAATCCTCAACCTTCTCGGGCAAGAGAAAATGCACATACTAATGAGCCTACGAGAAGATCACAACGGGAAAAGAAAAAGGCCATCTCTAGCGATTATGTCACTTTCATGTGTGAGGATGAGAATGACATAGGGAAGGCACAAGATCCGACCTCATATAAAGAAGCCACTAAAAGTGAAGACTCGTCCAAATAGTTGGTAGCCATGGAAGACGAATTGAAATCTATGAGCTCGAATGATGTTTGGGACTTAGTAGAAGTTCCTGATGGAGCCAAAAGGGTAGGCTGCAAGTGGGTATACAAAACCAAATATGATTCCAAAGGGAACGTCGAAAGGTTCAAAGTGAGACTTGTAGCAAAAGGTTTTACACAGAGAGAAGGAATCGATTATAAGGAGACCTTCTCGCCTGTGTCATCCAAAGATTCTTTCAGAATTGTCATGGCACTTGTAGCTCATTATGATTTGGAGCTGCATCAAATGGATGTCAAGACATCATTTTTGAATGGTGACTTAAAAGAAGAAGTTTACATGACTCAACCTGAAGGTTTTGTCGTGGAAGGAAAAGAACACATGGCATGTCGTTTAAAGAAATCCATATATGGCTTGAGACAAGCTTCAAGGCAGTGGTACCTAAAGTTCGACGAGATTATTAGAACTTTTGGTTTTAAAGAGAATGAAGTGGATAACTGCATATATGTTAAATTTAAAGGCAGTAGGTTCACATTTTTAGTCCTATATGTGGATGATATTCTATTGGCTTGCAGTGATAAAGATATGCTGCATGAGACCAAGAGATTTCTGTCCTCAAAATTTGACATGAAGGATCTCGGTGAAGCCTCGTATGTCCTTGGCATCGAGATTCATCGAGATAGGTCCAAAGGAACATTAGGACTATCGCAAAAGGCATACTTTGAGAGAGTACTAAAGAAATTCAATATGCATAAGTGCTCTTCCTCACCTGCCCCCATAGTTAAGGGCGATAAGTTTGGGACATTCCAATGTCCGAGGAACCAAAATGAAACTAATCAGATGAAGTCGGTTCCTTATGCTTCAGCTGTCGGAAGAATCATGTATGCTCAAGTATGTACACGCCCTGACTTAGCTTTTGTAACCGGGATGCTTGGCAGATTTCAATCTAATCCAGGACCGGACCACTGGAAGGCCGCAAAGAAAGTCTTGCGTTATATGCAAGGTACTAAAAATTTCATGCTTACATATAAAAAGTCTGAATAACCTGGAAGTTATTGGTTATTCAGACTCTGATCTTGCCGGGTGTGTGGATAGTATGAAATCCACGTCAGGTTATATGTTCACACTCGCTGGAGGAGCCATATCGTGGAAAAGCTCCAAGCAAAAGATAGTTGCCTCATCTACGATGATGGCAGAATATCTAGCATGTTTTGAGGCCACCGGGCAGGCTGTATTCCTAAAGAATTTCCTTCCTGGACTTAAAGTGGTTGACAGCATTTCCAAACCACTAACATTGTACTACGACAATGAACCCGCAGTTTTCTATGCGAATAACAACAAGTCAAGTGCTGCTGCCAGGCACATTGACCTAAAGTACCATGTTGTTCAACATAGAATCCAGGATCAAACTATTAATGTTAAGCATATCAGTACGACACGTATGCTTGCGGATCCGCTTACTAAAGGCTTACCACCCAATATATTTCGTGAGCATGTAGCCGGCATGGGATTATTGGAAGCCTCTTGATTCTGGAATTATGGGACCGCTAATATAAACCACTCCCAATAAGTAAAATGTTTCCTTTTCGAAATAGGATGTGTGCTATGAATATTGAGGTTCAATGGCTTTTCATCGGCTGTTGTAACACCTTACTCTGGTATATTATTCCTATGGAGAATGGACAAAAGTTATTGAGCCTAACGATCAAGGGGGAGAATGTTGGTATTGATCTAAGGCCCAACGGGCTGAAAAGAAAAGAAAAGAAAAACAGAGGATAAGTTAACGTAAGGGAAGGGGTAATGAACCAACGTACGTTCCCCTCGACCCCAACTTACGCGCCCTGATCGGGGGCACCCTAACCAACAAGTGGTTTTGGTCCTCTGTCGCCAGCGCACATAAAAAGATGGGGGAGTAGCCGGCACCTACGTCAGACTAGTTCTCGTACGGTTTACTCCTGCTCCCCACATCCCTAAACCCTAACCGATCTGGGGGAGCGCTGCACGACGGGAAGATCATCTCCAAGCTCTGCCCCTGTCCCAGGGCAGTGCCGGTGGCGCCCCAAGGGACGCCGCTACCTGCAGCGAGCATCTTCACCGAGCCTGCATCAAGCCTGCATCGAGCAGGCATGGGACTTCGCACCGTCGACACCAATGGCTGCTTCCATTGGTGGTAAGAACTCAACCCCTCCCTGATCTGTGCTATTAGGTGATCTAATGCCTGGCTTACGATTTGTTAAGTAGATCCTACGGGATTATAAGTCTATCATTATCAACTCCTCAATCAGCCCTCGTTGCTGGCAAACCTTGTGGCGGGTGTAGTGGTTGTTGCCTGGCAGTGCCAAGACGCGTCTCTGAATACCAGATTGTTAGCACTACTAGTTAAGCTAAGGGATCATAGCCATTGTGCATTGAATTCAAGATAGGGTTTGCATTTCAGAGGAATTCCACCCAACCTCCCTCACCCTTGTTCTAAGATTACAAGCCAACCAAATGGCCTTTCTTCTCTGCAAGTTTTCCTCTCTACGGCTACCTAGGTCCCATTCGCGGCCTACAAGCTGGGCTGGTGGACAAACGGCCCTCTTGGGCTAGGCCACCAGCCCATTTCCTTCGTTTGAATGCTTTCTTGTTCGCAGTTGGAGACTGAACAGTGGAATCTTTGGATTTTTCAAGAAAGAAAGGAAAAAAAAGACAGTGTAATCCTGTGGAAGGGTGGTTTCTACGAAACAGAGGAGATGGTACCGTGCATGTTCAGCGCCCGACCGAACTCAACTTGGGGTGAATACGAAACAGGGATGAAGGCCGAGGCCGGTCGTATAGTCTCATTTGAATGCAACCGCGGTTCACCCCGCTTTTTCTGAAAGAAAAGGAAGTGCAGAGGAAGATGGTTCAGTGGAGTTGGCTCTCCTCTTCAGATTCGTCTGGTGTGTGTGGGGTTGGTTCGATATTTCTAACTGTTCTCTACTCGCTAATCCTTTGCAGCACCCTTTTACTCAGATACTGTACATCGTTGGATACGCGCAGCTCACACGGTGGATGGCGATGGCCGACCGGAGATGATTCCACATGTGCGTGGTTGGTTCATCATCACAGAGTTAAACTTTGTTCACAGTTCATCATCCAAAATAAATTCCCGACCAAACGAATTCGTCATCTCCGTGTACACATACATGTGGGTCTATCTAGGTCTCGAAGTCTAAGTCGGCTGATGTCACCTAAGACAGATTAGGCCCGTTTGTTTAATCGACAGCTGCTGGGTTTTATTCTTAGATGGGCCATTTTTGTTTCTCCATTGGTTTTTTTGTTTATTTATTATTTGGGCTGGGTTGTTTGTTTCTTTGTCTTTTGTCTTTGTTTGTTCTTGACACCACAAAAAAGTGTTCAACAAGAGAAGTAAATAAAAATACATTTTTATGTCACTAGTCCATCACATCGCCCAGTCCTTCTCTTTGTGCGTCATCTTGCTTCTCCTTTTATTTTTATTTTTTTTATAATTTGTTTAAAAAACATTTTGTATATTAGAACAAAAATCAATTTTTAAATGTAACAAAGAAACAAAATGGAAACAAGACAAACTAGATAGTGTGGCACCGTTTTTCACAAATCAATCTTTATACGTTGCTATCCTCAAAAAAAATCTTTATGTTGCATACAAATGGAGGTCATGCAAGTGTGCTTCCAAAGTGGGTTGCGTTGTTTTTCTCAAAAAATGATAATAAAAAAAGAATAAAAATTCAAAACACAAGGGTAAAAAAAGAAAAATAGTAGAAAAAGAAAAGGTCAATAATAACCTGCTTAGCAGGCCGCCCAAGCCGGGTGTGTAGTTGCAAAAAAGTCAGTTGAAGCTGGGGGCGAGACTTGAAGTTGCAAGCCTACTATCGGACATGCAATTGCAGTCAAGGGCGACACTTGCAGTTGCGAGCCTAGTGTCAGACATACAACTCCCCCCACCCCCCGTCCCTGCCCCCAACATGATTTTTTTCAGTTGCAACCATG
>NC_041392.1:710864040-710876754 GCF_002162155.2 Triticum dicoccoides
GGGGGGTGGGGGTGACTGTTGCAGTTGCGTGTCTAGTACTGGACATGCAAGTTCCCCCACCCCCTCTCCTGCCGCCCTTTAACAAAAACATAAGACCAGTTGCAGTTGGGAGGGAGACACACAGTTGCATTCGGGGGCGACACTTACAGTTGCATGGCTAGTATTCGACATGCAACTCCACCCCACCCACCTCTCCCGCCACTCTTACAAGACAAAGGTTAATTGTAGTAGCGGTGTGTGGACATGTACTTGCATTAGGTGGCGACACTTGCATTTGCAAAGCCTAGTGTCAGACATGCAACGACCACCTCTCCCGGCACCCACTTACAAAACAAAAAATGTCAGTTGCATTGGGTGTGTAGGCATATGGTTGCAGTCGAGGGCGACAATTGCAGTTGCAAGCCTAGTATTGGATATATATGCAACTCCCCGTCCATGTTGCTCCCTTACAAAACCAAAAAAGGCCAGTAGCAGTCGAGTGTGTAGGCATGCAGTTGCAGACAAGGGCAACACTTGTAGTTGCAAGCCTATCATCAGACACACAACTTCCCCATCTCGTGCCGCTCACTTACCAAAAAAGTTCAGTTGCAGCCGGGTGTGTAGGCATGCAATTGCAAAGAAAAAAAATTAGTTGCAGCCGGGTGTATAGGCATGCAATTGCAGTGGAAGACGACACTTGCGGTTGCAATACTACTATCGTACATGCAATTGTAGTTGCAAGCGTATTGTGGGACATGCAATTCATCCCCTCTCCATCAAAAACACAAGGCCAGTTGCAGTTGATAGGGTACATGCAGTTCCAGTCGAGGCCGAGACTTGGAGTTGCAAGCCTAGTATCGGACATGCAACTTCCCACTCTCTCGCCACCCACTAACAAATCAAAAAAATGTCGGTTGCCATGGAGTTTGTGGGCATGCAATTGCAGTCGGGTGTGCAGGCATGCAGTTCCAACCGAGGGTGATACTTGTAATTGCAAGACTACTTTTGGATATGCAGGCCCCCCCCCTCTCTGACAAAAAACACAAGGCCAGTTGCAGTCGGAAGGGGGACATGCAGTTGCATTCGAAGGCGACGGTTGAAGTTGCAAGCCTGGTATCGCACATGCAACTCCCCCTGCCTCTCCCACCGCACTTAGAAAATAAAATGTTAGTTGCAGTAGGGTGTGTGGGCGTGCAATTGCAATAGGGGACGACACTTGCAGTTGGATGCTTAGGGACAGACATGCAATTGCCCTTCTCTCGACAAAAGACTAATAAATTACATTCAATGACGACACTTACAATTGCGCCTAATAGTGAGCATACAAGAAAAGGATTTTAAATGCACTAAGAAGACAAAATATAAATAAATAAATAAGAAACATGGATTTTTTATAAAGTAAATAAATGAATAAAATAAAATAAAAATGAAACAAGAAAAATGGTGAAAATACAAATGCAAAAAAAAAATCAATGTCACGAGAACGCCGATATTTTTTTGTTAAAATTCACTTATGAAAAGATAAATAAGAGGCAAGAAAATAAAATAAAAAACACATAAATAAATCTAGAAAAGGCCAAACTATCATACATCCCTGCCCACGCATAAAATAAAGAAGAACGAAGGAGCAGGCCAGACACACCCTAAAACAGCCCATCACCAAAAAAAATTGGAAGCAAACTTATTGGATATGAGAGAAAAAATAAAACAAACAAAAAAAATTACCAATTCTTGGTCACTTTGAAGACACGGAGTTGCATTCTGGGGCAACACTTACAATAGAGGTCCCATTGCTACCGAATCGACTAAGACTTGGATAATTCTTTGTCGACTAAGAATAACAAATTCACATAAAATAGATTTTTTTGGATTAGATATTTCCATCTATACTTCTTTTAGACTGGCATACTAACACAAAGCCAAAGCTAAAAAACCTAGAAAAGGAGACATGGATGCTTGTTCTATACAAAAATGCGTGCGTGTACACACATCTGAAAAAAGGAAATTCTGGTTCTAAAAAATGGATGCTGCACTAGAAAAACTACATAAAAAACTATACATTTAGGGATATTTTCTATCAACAACAACCACCCATACGCACACGGTTCCTAGGAAAAAGAAAAAGGAGAAAAACTCACAAAAGATGCTACTGCAGTGTATGAATTCTTTTCTTTTTCACTCTTAGACTTTGTAAACTTTGCAGGCAAAAAAAAAGACACTGTTCAAGGCCCGCCACCCTCCTGCCTAGCCCACCCAAAAATGACAAGAAAAACAAGACACGAAAGCAGCCCACTAGTCCATCCATCTACACGGGTCAATTTACAATTAAAAGCAGTTTGCACGCATCTAAAAGCAGTAATAGATCTAATGATCTACGAGTCGACTGAGACTCAGTCGACTGATTTTTAGCAGTACCGCATACATGTATCTGTTGATTTGCATTTTTTTTGTTGTTGAGAAATCTGTTGCCTTGCATTGAGAATGGATGGAACATTAAAAATGAACTGATTGATTCTTACATGTATAATAACTACATGATGCTACTGCTACTCCTCGGTACGTACGTTTCCCCGGCCGTATAAATAAACTGCTTTTACGGATGTAGTGATTCAGTCTCGCTCAGAGGGACAGAGGCTACTAGTGCGACGGCTCGGGAGGCCGGCACCGGCGAGGGCGGCAGGCGCGAGCTGAAGTTCCGGTGCCGGAAGGCGGCGTCCTCCGCGTCGGCGTCGCCGTCGTCGCTGCTGCCGTCGTCAAAGTTGAGCGCGTAGCTGAGCGGGTCATACCTGAACTCCCCCGCGCCCGCCACGCGCCTCCTCCACCTGCTCCTGCCGCCGCCGGTGTGCGGCCTCTCCCCGCTGCTGCCCGGTGACGACGGCGAGCCGAAGCAGCCACACACGGTGGTGCGCAGCTTGTGGCGCAGCGAGGGCGGCGAGTACAGTGACGAGGACTCCACGGCGTCCATGGAGGCTGCCTGCGTTGACAGTGTGCTCTGAGCTGGTAGGAGGTGGAGTTGTGGGGAGAAGAGTTGTCCTGTGTGAGTGAGGAACTGGAGGTGGGGATTGGCAATGGCTGGATGGATGGAGAAGGAAGGAAGGCGGGGACTAAATAGGGGGAAGGTAGAAGGACGGATAAGGACAGTGACAGGGCGACGGCGAGAGACGCGCACGCCGACGGGGACGCGGGGAAGCAAAGGAAATGATCGAGACGACGATCCACGTCTGTCTGCTTTCCATTCCCGCGACGACGACGGCGACTCGGCTCGGTCAAAACGTGCGCGTCGCGAGAGCAGAAAAATATCCTTGCTACCTCCGTGCAACTGAAAGCGCCGTTGGGTTGGTTTCCCTTCCCTGCTCCTGCTCTCAACGCAGCCTGCCCTGCACCTGCAGACGCGACAACACGCACCAGACGTTCCTCCATTTTCCAGCTAGCCTGTGCTCATCTGATCAGTCCACCACTGATAGTGCAATGCCCATTTAATCAATCACTCCATGCTCTTGCAAAGCCTGAGCAATTTTTCAAAAAGCTAAGCTCAGCGATGCCTTGTTTTTCAGAGGCTCGCGAGTGCTAGTAGAGTAGTAGTGGTATGCCCAGTTGCCCATGATCTATCTATCTATCTGCCGGCTGGGATAAGGATCGATCCCTTTCCATCAACAAAGCCTACTACTGCTTGACAGATAATCTACTAGTACATACAAAGACAATAAAAATCAACGAGCGGTCCACGGCAAAACCACAAGCGAGAGGAATGGTATCAATCAATCAATCCATCCATCGACCTCACATGCTAAATCTTTCTTTAATTCCTACTTGCTGCATATCTAATCGCGCAGATTAGTTAACTTAGGCTTTTTCCGTTCCTCACCAACGGCTCCATGCACTGATGTATAATAATCCTCCTGCATACCTACCACTGGCAAAGACACAACACGGATAAGGCCCGCTAATCAGGTAGGCCCTTGCGGAGCCCTGTCACACGAGTGTCAACAATCCTCTCACTGTCATAACCAAAACAAACTTCTCAAAACTGTAGCATCTTACAAACACCGTATCACAAACTGTTTAAATTCCAGCGTCACGTTCTTAATTTCAGCCGGGAACAGCCACACCCACACGATCCGTGTTACACCAACTGAATCCTGGATCCATACAACTACAACATGAGAGGAAGAACAACAACATAGTCTACATGCACATGAGGCAGCTAACTGTAGATTAAAATCGCCTGCTTGTAGGCAAGGCGGCCACATCCGCACATGCCAAAGTCCATGCAGCCAAGGTCGCAACCCCTTCGAGTTCTGACCACGAGGGTGTCCATCTGACAATGACTCTGATCCATCGACTCTGTGCAACACAAGGCAGGAGTTAGTCAGGCGATGCAAAAGAACTTCCAGCTCAGATTATACACATTCAGTAGTTTAAAAAACAAGTTAAGCTGGGACAGATTACAGTGGGGGCTATACTGTATATACAGCATTTGTGCCCCATTGGTAATATTGATCACAACTGAATTTGAAATTTTGTAACAGTGAACACTCAACTTTTATGTGTTTAGCGCCATAACTTGCGCAATGCACGTTGGATCAATAGCCAGGTAGAGGCATGTATAAGCTTACCATAACAGTTCTCCTAAATAACAACACTTTTCAATCGGTGCACAATCAAAAATTTGTACGTTGGATTTGGTGGCACGCATCTCAGAGCAAGCTTTCTTGCATCTTCTGTTTTTGTTTGCGGGGTTTCTGTGCGGTGGGTTGTCAGGTTTCCCCCCAAAAAAACTGACCCGGTTTTCGGGGGTTTCATGAGAGTTTTCAGTTAATTTCTGACAACCATTCTGATACAATCTCTGGCATCCATTCTTTTTGGGAACCTTGCCTTTTACATCGTTGATTTATGGTCTATCCTTCATACCAGAACCTCCAAGATAGCTGGTGCATATATGCTCAAGTTCAGCATGTGAAATAGCACTCTGAAATCTGTATATGACATGTCTGTCTCCCGGTAAAGATGAACTTGATGGATGATTTTGAGGCTTCTCCGCATGTTTTGAGGGGATTCGAGACTGACATTTAGACAGTAGTAAACTATATAAATGGAAGAACGTGCACTCGTTTTCCCCTTATTGAGATGGAAATCGTTCTGGACTATTTATCAGGCTGGTATATTTTTGTGTAACATTGGACCGATCTGTAGGTCATTCTTCTTGAAGTAACATCATCAACTTTACTAGTGAACTTTTGATTGATGTTGTGCAGAGCAGTAGCATCAGCAGACAAAAAGACCACTGTCAATTTTCAAAAGCTAAATCCAAAGAAGTATAGAACTCCACCAATAGTAATTTCTGTATCCACTTTCATCTTTTTGGTCAATACTGTACGAGAATTACTACATTTTGTAAACAATAATTATGCTACATATGGGCATGTAGTTAGGAACTGGCATTCTAATACTTCAAAATCTTGGTATACTGCTCTATGCAAGTAAAATCTTCAGAGCTGCAGTGAGCTGTTGCGGCGAGTTATTTTTCGTTTCAAGTGTTCTTTATTGTTTAGGCATATTAAGTTCTACACTTCTACGCATGTCGTTCTCATTCACATTATTTATTTCACTGTCTTCTCTTTGTATGTATTCATCATTCTTTTCTATGTCTGTTTGTTGACCAAGTCTATATCATCCTTCTGTATATACATATTTTTCATGTCAGTTTAGAAGTGATATTAACTTCTCTCCTTTTTCGGTCCCTCAGTGTTGTTCGGTCACTAATCTCTGTCCTCAGTCTCTAGTCTCTCTTCCTTTAGTTTTCGCTCTCTCTTCAATGTTTACTCTGTATCTTCAGTCACCTTTTTTATGTCTTCTAATTTTTAATTATCTTGTCATCAGTTTCTCATTTGATGTCTTCAGTCTACTTTCTTCTTCAGTACGTCTTTTCCCTATGTCATTCTCAGTAATTTTTGGTCCTAGCTATGCTTGTTATCATTAAGAGATAAGGGCTGCGTGTTCAGTTGTAATTCTTCGGTTTAGTTCATCCTTTATTGTTTTTCTCATCATTCAGTCTTTTTTTTAACTTTTCTTCATTATCTATTCTTCTATCTCTCTTTCTTGACTGAAAAAATAAATGACCAGAATAAGACTTTATTCAGTGTTGGGTATTTTCCTATTACCGAGTCTAGGTACCTTTTTCCATTTCTTGTCTTTCATTATTATATTTTGGCCCTCAATCTTCAATCTCTTTTTCTTCTCCAGTACTTCTTTTTCCTATGCCATTCCCAGTATTTCTTTAATCTTAGCTATTCTGGTTATCACTCAGAGATAAGGGGTGTGTGTTCAATCTTTCATTCAGTCAGTTCGATATTAGGCTCTAATAAGTTTGTTCATTCTTCAGTTTGTGAGCTACATTTTTTTTTTCAGTTTGAGTAAAACTAACCAATTACAACCTTACTTCAGGGAATGTTTAGTCATAGTCAGTTCTCTGCCATGTTCAGGTTTTCATTCCTTTCTACTTCAGTTTTCCTATGACCTAACTAACTATCAGGTTATGGTTTATTCGGTACGTTGTTCCATCCTTCATTGTTTCTGCTCTGTTCTATAAGGTTTACACATTCTTTAGTGTACTTTTGCAGCGCCACATTCTTCTTGTTTATTCGGTCATCATTTTTTTGCATGTTCGGTGTACATTTAGTATGCATTGCTCAGTCCTAACTCCATTGAAGCTACACCCTAAAGGTTTTCTAAAGTTAGTTTTTGTGCAATGTTCAGTCCTATAGCATTTTATTCTTCAATTTCATTATATATACTGCTTATTTTGTATTTATTTTTCCTAGGAAAAAGGTCTTTCAGTCTTTCATTGATGGTATTTTTATTGTGTTTCTCTGACATTCTTTCTATGTATCTATCTTTCAGGTCTTTCCTATTAAGTACCTAACTATGCTTGCTCATCTTTTGACCATAGGATCCAGTCTATCAGTTAACTTATCTATCGGTGCTCAGACCATCAGTTATAGAATATCAAGGCAAAGAGTAGTAGATGACATTGACTATACATGTCCATTTTTATTACTTAATTTTTTTCTTGACACATGCCATGCCCAGTCTGCTACGGCTACGATAGCTCTAACAAAGATATCAAGAGCCAATCCCTCTTTGCATCTCTATCAAATCACTTCAAAACATCATTGGTCTGTTGTGAGTAGTGTACATGTTAACGTTGTGGTCAGCCATAACGCACCATGCAGCACGTTCCTCAAGTATTTTTGCCCCGTTAGTCTTTCATTCATCAGACTTTATTCCTCGGTCTGCAAAATTGCACAGCTGCGACAAACTTTATATAGTACTCCCTCCGTCCCAAAATAAGTGTCTTAACTTTGTACTAACCCTAGTACAAAATTGTATTAAGATTGAGACACTTATTTTAGGACAGAGGAAGTACTTATCAACTACTACCTCTGTTCACTAATGTAAGACATTTTGGCAGTTCAAATTGAACTGCCAAAACGTCTTATATTTTTTTAGGAACAGAGGGTGTAGCATTTTCTCGTGGCCGAGATTGAGTATGCATGTTCAGTCGTTCAGTTACTTTTCATTTTAGGAATTCTTCAGTCGTCATTAATTTTTCTTTTCATTCTTCATCAGCCCTGGATGTGTTTTTATTATCTTTATTCAGTTCTTATCTTTTTTTCTTGTTAACCAAGGTATTTTGTCATCCACACTTGATGATGGGGATCGACAGACCCTGCCCCACAGGGAGAGGCTGGGGGAATCAGAAAAGACTTCTTTCTGTCCAGAAGCACTAAAAGTTAAATATTTTGGCTTTGCATACTTTATCTTCGCCTTTCTACATATTTTTGTTTCATGTAAGTCACTAAGTTTATACTTGTTATTCCTTGATAATTTAAACAAGAAAATATTGTATTTTCAGAGGAGTTCTAAATTACATCCGCGTGTTCATATAGCACCATTCAGATTTCATCTTTTTCTTTAGTTTAAGGCTGTTTTAGATGATGCTTCAAGAAAGGCTGGCAAAGGGTTGTGTCAAGGCTGATGTAAGATCAGGCTGCTTGTGCGTGCAACCTTCCATTAAAATGAATGCCATTTTGTTTTCTCATAGCATCATCTGCTAGCAACTGTTTTCGCAAATTGTTGTTTGTAGTACACTGAAGTTTGTCATGCCCAGTTCAGTTGCCCATCATCTATCTATATATCTATCGGCTGGGATAAGGATCGATTCCTTGGTCACACCATCAACAAAGCCTACTACTACTTGACAGATAATCTACTACTGCAAATAAAACAATCAGCGGTCCGCGGCAGTGGCAAAACCACAAACGCGAGGAATGGTATCAATCAATCCATCCATCGACCTCACATGCTAAATCTTCCTTTAATTCCTACTTGGTGCATATCTAATAACGCACGTTAGTTAACTTACGCTTTCTTGGTGCCCCACATACGGGTCATGTCAACACCATTCCCTGATGTATAATAATCCTGCATACCATTGGCAACGGCAGAACGGGGATAAGGCCGGCCAATATAACCAGGTAGGCGTTAATCACACAACTGTTAACAATCTTCTCACTGTCATAGCCAAAACAAGCTTCTGAAAACTGTACCATGTTTTGCACCCTCATCTTACAAACAAACTGTATCACAAACTGCTATTTAAATTCCAGGGTCACGCCCTTAATTTCGGCAGGGAACAGCCGCACGGTCGATCAATGTTACACTGACTGAATCCCGGGTCCAGACAACTACAACATGAGAGGAACAACAACATAGTCTACATACGCATGAGCCAACCAGCCAACTGTAGATTAAAATCGTTTTCTTGTAGGCGAGGCGACGGCCAGGCGACCGAGATCACAACCACTTTGAGTTCTGACGACGAGGGTGTTCATCTGACAATGACTCTCGTCCATCGACTCTGTGCAACACAAGGCAGGAGTTAGTCAGGTGATGTAGAAAACAAGCTAGCTAGAACAGATTATAGTGGGGGCTATACTGTATATACACAGTATTATTACAGGCAGAAGCAGAACAACATTTGTGTCCCATTGGTAATATTGATCTCACCTGGATTTGAAATTTTGTAACCGTAAACACTCAACTTTTATGTATTTAACGCCATAACTTGCGCAAAGCACGTTGGATCAATAGCGAGACAGAGGCATGCATAAGCTTAAAATAACAGTTTTCCTAAACAACAGCTGGCTGTTTTACAATCGGTGCACGGTCAAGTATAGAACTCCACTAATAGTAATTTCTATATCCAGTTTCGTCCTTTTCGGTCAATTCTGTAGACTTACTACATTGTACAGACAATAATTATGCTACATGGGCGGTTAGGAACTGTCCTTCTGGAACGTCTGTGGCCTTAATGGTAGGGCTAAGCGCACTGTTGTTCACAATGTAATCTCAGCTGTTTCCCCGAACATTGTCTGCCCCCAGGAAACTAAGTTGGATTCCTTCTCGTTGCCCCATGTCATCGAGACGCTTGGTCCTTGCTTTGTGGATTTTTTCTTTCTCCCGGCCATTGGCACCTGCGGTGGCATTCTCCATTTCTCCTTGCCTGGAACTGCAACAGGTCTCCATCTCTAGTCCGTACGTTGGCCAGCACCACATCACGACCCTTGTCTCCTCCACCTCCGGCGCGCACCCCTGGTGGATCACCGGCGTGTACGGACCGCAGGAGGATGACGAGAAGATCCTGTTCCTTGAAGACTTGAAGGATACCCGCGCGTCTTGTGCTGGCCCTGGCTCAAGGAGGGTGATACCAACACCGCATTTTTCAAGAACCATGTGGCTCATAGGCAAAAGAAAAACCGCATCTTCTCCCTACGGCACGAGAACACCACGGTCTACGACGAGCCGGGCATGGCCGAAGTGGCGTTCCACCACTTCTCCTCGCTCATTGGCACCTCCAGCCCTTGCCAGTTCTCCATCGACCTCGACCAGATTGAGGACCGCTCCTTTGATCTCTCTGATCTTGAGCACCAATTCATGGAGGACGAGATTTGGCAGGCTGTGAAGGCGCTCCCTCGCGGCAAGGCCCCGGGCCTCGATGCGTTCACCTCGGAGTTCCTTGTGGCGTGCTGGGATACTATCAAAGCTAACATATGTGCCGTGCTCGACAAGTTCTACTCGCTCAATGGGTGCAGCATGCAATGCCTCAACGAGGCCCTCATCACGCTCCTTCCGAAGAAGCAATATGCCTCCACCCTCTCGGACTACCGGCGAATAAGCTTGATTCACCTCATCGCCAAGCTCATTGCCAAGGTTTTATCGTTCCGCGTCTTGGTCAGTTCGTGTACACCAACCAGAGCACATTCATAGCGGGCCGGTGCGTGCACGACAACTTCATGCTAGTCAAGCAGACAACCCGCCAGTTGCACAATCTCCGGGTCCCCAGAGTTTTCCTCAAGCTCGACATCATGCACGCCTTCGACACGGTCTCCTGCCATTCCTCATAGGTGTACACCACCTGGGCTTCAGGAGACGTTGGATTGGCTGGATCATCATTCTTTTCTCCACCTCCAGCACTCGTGTCCTCATCAACGGATCTCCTAGACCTCCGATCGCCCTTGCTTGCAGATTGCGCCAGGGAGACCCCATCTCCCCCATGCTCTTCATGATGGCCATCGATGCTCTGAACTCGCTCCTCCTACATGCTCATAGTCGCGGACTGCTTCAGCGCCTCACCGCTCGCCATGCCCCCTCGAGCATATCCCTCTATGCTGACGACGTCGTTGTCTTCTGTCATCCTTCAACCCAAGATCTGTGGGTCATCCGCGAGCTGTTACGTGCCTTCGACGAGGCGCCCGAGCTTTGCACTAACTTCGCTAAGTGCTCGGCCACGCCCATCTGGTGCAATGACCCCCCGCTAGCCACAATCAACTACGAGCTCGCCTGTGTCGTCGTCTGCTTCCCCATCACCTACCTCAGTATCCCACTCTCAGTGAGGAAACCCTTCGCGACGTCGCTCCAGCCTATCGTCAAAAATCTTGTCAAGAAGCTTTCCACCCGGCACGCGACGCTTCTCTCCCATGGCGAGCGCCTTGCTCTGGTTCGCCACGTGCTATGTGTGATCCAGTCCCACATCATCGTGGTCATTGCTCTTTGCCCGCCAGTGCTCAAGCAGGTGAACAGTACTATTCATGAGTTCCTCTGCCACGGCCGAAGGAGACCCACGGTGGCCACGGTCCCATCCATTGGCAACGTGCCTGCCGACACCTTGAGCTGGGTGGCCTCGGCATCCCGGACCTTCACCGCCAGGGGATCTCGCTCCGTGTTCATTGGCTGTGGTTGCAAAGCAGGGACCCCACCAGACCTTGGGCGCATCTTCACCTCCCCAGCAACCTAAACGCCTCCTCCATCTTCTTGCATCCACATCCTGGTCCGTCGGCGACTGACGTACCTGCCGCTTTTGGACAGATCCTTGGATCAATGGCAAGGCCATCTCTGAGTTGGCTCCATCCCTCCTTCCACTCGTGCCTCGTCGTTGGCATAAGCGCGGGGTGTTGGAAGATCTTCATGGTCGCAGCTGAGTGGCCGACCTCCATGGCGCCTTGACGCCAGGGCTATGACTGAGTATGTGCAACTCTGAAGGTTACTCAGGCCCATCTCCCTCTCCAGTTCTCCAGACTGCCTAGTCTTGCGTTGGACCACCGACGCCAAGTACTCCGCCTGGTCCTGCTATCGTATTCTATTCGTCGGATCTACTTCAGCCCCCCACTGGCGCCTCACGTGGAGAAGCTGGGCACCTCTTCGTGTCAAGATGTTCACTTGGCTCGCCCAGTGGCCATCTGTGTGGTCCACGTCGGCCATCCTCGGATCACCCAATGACCACCGCAAGGGCCTAGCCACGTTGGCTCTTCTCATGGCTTGGTCCATCTGGAGGCAGCGCAATCGGTGCATTTTTTATGGCGAGAATCCCTCCATCTCACGGCTTTTCGTGTCTAGCTATCAGGATGAGGCTAGATCTTGGGCTAGGGCAGGCGTGCACGGCTCAACATGTTACTAGCATAGGGTCCTAATCTTGCACTCGGACTGAGCAACCCATCACGAATGATCTGCAACTCTGTCTTGCCTCTTCCGCACAAGACATTGAGTTTGCACCCCCAATCTCTTTTGTACCCTCTCTTCCTACCAATGAAAAGATACACACTCTAGCATATTTGTGAAAAAAAAGTACTTCAAAATCTTGGCATATTGTCTTATGCAATTAAAATCTTCAAAGCTGCAGGTGAGTTATTTATCGTTTCATGTGCTTAGGCATATTAACTTCTAGCTGTGTCATTTTCATTCACACTATCTATTTCCCTCTTCTCTTTGTATATATATTCATCAACCTTTTCCGTGTCTGTTCGTCACCCAAGTCTATTTCATCAGTTCTGTATATTTTTCATGTCAGTTTTAGAATTGATGTCTTTCATTATTTAATTTTGTCCCTCACTCTTCAGTCTACTTTTCTTCTTCAGTATGTATATTCATCAACCTTTTCCGTGTCTGCTCGTCACCCAAGTCTATTTCATCAGTTCTGTATATTTTTCATGTCAGTTTTAGAATTGATGTCTTTCATTATTTAATTTTGTCCCTCACTCTTCAGTCTACTTTTCTTCCTCATTATTCAGTCTTTTTTCTAGTTCTCTTCATTATGTATTCTTCTATCTTTCTTTCTTGACTGAAGAGATAAATGACCAGAACAAGACTTTATACAGTGTTGGGGCATTTCCTCATTTC
>NC_041392.1:710877061-710879897 GCF_002162155.2 Triticum dicoccoides
CACACACGCACACACGCACAAACACACAAGCACCCCCAGGCGAAGGGGAGACAAGAAAACGACTTCCATTTAATTTCCCCCTTCAGTGGCCCTAGCCGCCTTCCTTAACAAGCGCTCGAGCCTCCTTTGTGCCGCCTTCCTCATAGAAGCCGCTGGGTTGACCCCGAAGGCCGAATTCAATGGTAGAGAAGGCTTTAATAAATTTTTTTGCCTCTTTTGCCTATGTCATTCTCAGTACTCCCTCCGTCCCGAATTACTTGACGCGGAAATGGATGTATCTAGACATATTTTTACCATTATATCCTTTCCGTGACAAGTAATTCGTATCCATTTTTGCGACAAGTAATCCTGGACAGAGGGAGTATTTGTTTAGTCTTACCTATTCTGGTTATCACTCGGAGATAAGGGGTGTGCATTCAATCTTCCGTTCAGTCAGTTTGATATAAGGCTCTAATAAGTTTGTTCATTCTTCAGTTTGTGAGCTACAATCATTTTTTTCAGTTTGAGTAAAAGTAACCAATTACAACTTACTTCAGTGAATGTTTAGTCATTGTTAGTTCTCTGTCATGTTCAGGTTTTCATTCCTTTCCACTTCAGCTTTCCTAGGACGTATCTAAACTACCGGTTTTGTCCATGACCAAACTAAACTATAAGGTTTTGATTCTTTAATTAAATCCTTCATTTTTTTTTTGCTTTCTACTTCAAGGCTTATGCATTCTTTACTGTACCTTTCCAGCTCCTCATTCTTCTTGGTTCTTCGGTCATCATTTTTGTGAATGTTCGGTGTTCATTTAGTATGCATCGCTCAGTCCTAACACCATCGAAGCCTACACCCTGCAGGTTCTATTATAAGTTAGTTCTTGTTCAATGTTCAGTCCTATAGTATTTTAATCTTCAATTTCATTATATTTTACTTCTTTATTTTTAATTTTTCCTAGGAAGGAGGTCTTTCAGTCTTCTATTGATGGTATTTTTCATTTGTTTCTCTGACATCCTTTCTGTCTATCTATCTTTCAGGTCTTTACTAGCAAGTATCTAACTGAGCTTGCTCATCTATTTACCTTAGGATCCAGTATCAGCCTAAATAGTTAACTTATCTATGGGTGCTTAGACTTTCAGTTATAGAATATCAAGGCAAAGAACAGTAGTAGCTGACATTGACTATACATGTCCATTATTTATTTATTTCTTGACAAATGCCATGCAGGCATGCCGAGTCGGCTACGAAGACTCTAACAAGGATGTCAAGAGTCAGTCCCTCTTCGCATCTCTATCAAATCACTTCAAAACATCATTGGTACATGTTGTGGTCAGCCGTAATACACCGTGCAACACATTCCTCAGCCTTTTTGCCTCGTTCGTCTTTCATTTTATTAATATTTCATCAGCCTTTGTTCCTCAGTCTATCCTGCAAAATTGACAGCTATTTGTAGGCGACCACACTTTATTTATAGTACTTATCATCTAGCATTATCTCGCAGCTGAGATTGAGTATGAATGTTCAGTCCTTCAGTTAGTTTTCATTCTAGGAATTCTTCAGTCACCATTAATTCTTCTTTTCATTCTTCATCAGGATTGGATGTGTTTTATTATCTTTATTCAGTTCTTATCATTTTTCTCGTTAACCAGTTTTTTGGCAGCACATTTGATGATGGATATCAATAGACCCTGCCCCATAGGGAGAGGCTAGGGGAATCAGAAAAGACTTCTCTCTGTCCAGAAGTATTAAATATTTATTTTGTTGGCTTTGCATTCTTTATCTTTGCCTCTCTACGTATATTTGTTTCATGTAAGTGACTAAGTTTATACTTGTTATTCCTTGATTCAAATTTAAAAAGAACATATTGTATTTTCAGAGGAGTTCTAAATTACATCCTTGTGTTCTACATGCTTGTGTTCATATAGCATTATTCAGATTTCATCCTTTTCTTCAGTTTAAGGCTGTTTTAGATGAACTTGGTTTTTGCTACATCTAATTTCAGGTGCTTCAAGAAAGGCTGGCAAAAAGTTGTGTGAAGGGCTGACCTGATGTCAAGATCAGGCTGCTCGTTCTTGCAACCTTCTATTAAAACGAATGCCGTTTTGTTATCTCATTGTGTCATCTGCTAGCAATTATTTTAGGAAAATTGTTGTTTGTAGCACACTGAAGTCTGTCTTGCGTATTTTCCTTTTGTCGAGCCTGCCTTTTGTGTTATTTTGTTTTGCATCACACCTTGGGATGAAGAACTTAGCTGGAGCTTTCCCCAGCTACCTTTTTGTTACTTTAGGCCTTCTACAACCTAGTCGGCTTTTACGGAGACTTGGAGGTAAACAACTTAGTCTACATGAACTGCGAAACAAAGAAAAACTTGGGCAGCCTAAATTTTGTTTGTTTTAGTTTAACAATGCCCAAACCAGTTACGGCATATGGAGTCGTTAGGGGGGAGGAGTGGCGGACCTTGTCGTTGGAAATTACAAAGCGTTTTCGCTGCCAAAACAAACATTCCATGGTCAACGCCACAAACAATGGTGTCGAGCTATTAGAGGTCAACATTACAATCCATGGCGCTGAGCTCATGATGGGGGTCAATGCAATGGACTATATCATTGAGTTCTAAAAGCTCCATGACGTTGACGCCGGAACCTTTGTTTTGATCGTGAAAACGGTATTTTTTTTTCCAAACCTGAGGTATGTGGCGCAGGAAAATTCAACGCCAGAGAGGTTGGCGTTCAGAGAAAGGGTTAGATTTGGTGTAAGTTTGTGAGTTGGGCCATGGAGAATCAATTTTGTCATTTCTCAACCCTTGGCCAGCGCCGTTGCTGTGCCGCTTCACTGCCCCGGCCATCTCTCTAAATC
>NC_041392.1:710880234-710885474 GCF_002162155.2 Triticum dicoccoides
TAGTTTCTTCATGGCTCGCGGCTCGCAGTCAGCCGCATCGTCTCTGGCTCGTCTCGCCTGACTTGTCTCCACCGTGTCAGGCCGGGGCGTCGGCGGCCCGGGCTCAATCGGACCAATCATTGTCATTCTGCTTTTCCTTGTTTTCTTTTCCGCCTTGTGTCATAGTCCTTGTTATCGTAGTTGCCGTGGCGGCACCATGAGACAATTGTTGCTGGAGTTATTGCTAGCTGTGGTTGCTGGCGTGGATACTGGGGAGATAAGGCGGACACGGAAATTCTCATGGAGATGGGAGAAGACAAGGAGACATTGCTGGAAAGTTCGTGGGGAGGCCCCATATTTGACGGCTGCAGCAATTTTTTGGCATGTGAACCGCCACGCGACATAGAGATTAATGTTTACATATTTGGCATGCATATGCAGGGAAGACTCCGAAATACGCAGGTGAAATGTTCAAACTATTATCTAAAAGGAAGAAAAAGAAACAGTGCCCCACCTATAACGGATGTTGTGAGGCGGATTCGAATCAAGCTGCCATACAGACCATAGCAGTTAAGCATATTTATAACGAAACAGTATCAAAGATAATATCATAGATGTGCACATGAACACTTCTTCTATTTATAAAAAAGGCAACAAGATGAGATGTGCTTGAATGGCATGCATTTTCGTGAGGTGAGTGAAACAGTTGAAAGGTAAACTGCAACTATCAATCCTTCTACACCTTGACCACACAATATTCCTCGAAAATAATTGTTGATTTCATAAGGCCTAATTAATGTTATAGTGGATGCGTAAGCTATGCCAAAGATCTTTTCTCTTGTCTGAGTCTCTGAAAACATAACAATTTACTTCTAAAAAAGCACAGCAATTTGAACAAACAAACACAACAACGAATCACAATTAGGTACCGGTGCTTGATTAGCTTCTCCACAAGTACAATATAAATAACCACTAGACAAACAATCAACTGCAGTAATGAACAAGCTGGGAGATAACCATGAAGGGAATGATATAATATAACTAGGATGCAATAGAAAGCTTACCAGTTCATATTGTTGGTGAAGACAATAATGATGGCGGGAAGTTGGTATATATGTGCGCTCGAGAACAACCAAACTTGGAAGGTTCAATAAACATCCTCTCAAGCTGCGCTGTCTTGACATCCAGTGAGAAAAATTCTATCTTTGATGGGGTCCGTGATAAGACTTCGTACGGGCTAGCTTCAGCCCTTAATAGGATCAAGTAATTCTGCGTTGCATAGTCTGTGAAATAATACTGATGCCCATAACCTAGTGAGACTTTCTTCAGCTGGCCAGAACTCTCACCTTCGTTTTGCCCAACCATATAACTAAGAACAGATTCACCACCTTCATCTCCATCATGGATGCCAAACATTCCAAACCTGCCTTCCCCTGCATCGACAATAGCTAATTTTTCGTCCCATTCTCCAGGTGGGAAATCTGCAATGGAGAACTCCATAGTCTTAGTGTCAAGCACGAGCAACTTGTTCTGGTTTAACGGCGAGTCCCAGTAGATGCAGCCACCTGCGAAATGAGGCCTCAGAAAACAGAAAGGGTCACTGACAACGACTATATCCCTCCAGTCCTGGGACGATGAGGCGGCACGCCATTCCCCGGTGCTCGAAGAGAAGACGAGGACGGCCAGATTAATTCCACAACGTGCCATCCAGATCACTCTGAAGTCAGTCTCTTCAGCCTTGTTGGGTGGAATGAGGAAGGGCACACAAAAGCGCCCGAAAAAATTGTTGACCGAGTTCTCCACCGATGCCACTAGATCTTCGGGCACTGGGGGGAGCAGGATATACCTCCGGTGCAAGGGGTCGCACACCACGAGCTCGGTGAAGATCGGGGGCTCCTCGTCCTTTTCGGGCTTGCGAGCGAGAAGGACGCGGCCGTCGCGGCTGTCGCGGACGCCCCATCTGCAGTAGGAGGGGAGGAAGGAGAAGCTGAAGTCAGCGGCTAGGGCGAGCGCACGGGCGGCAGGCGCGGAGGGGTGAGGCGGCGGAGCGGGATGGAACTGGCTATGCGCGAAGAAGCCGAGGACTAGTGGTGCATGGAGGCGGCGGAAGCTGCGGAGGAAGGAGCCGTCGGTGACGACTCGGCGGAACGTGACGCAGACGGCGGAGGTGTGGGCGAGGTCTTCTGGGGTGGGCAGCCAGAGGAATATCTTCTCCAAGAGGTCGCCGGGGATGTCCGGCAAAGTTTTCTGGCTGGTCTCCATTGGGAAGAGGAGGCCGGGCGAGGGGAGAGCCGGCCGGCGGGGGAGCCGGCCGCCGGAAACCCTCGACGACGACGACGGCTAGACCAGATGGGATCGGGAGTGTTGTGTGCTGCTGGAGTTCAGTTGAGCGATTTTTTGTGCTGCCATCTGGATCTCTGGGTCTTAGAACGGCAAGAATGCGTAGCGGGCCATCTCTGGGCCCATACGGGGCCGTCCTTCATGCCATTTTTTGTTTTGTTCAAACTGCTAGAGTGCCAATTTGGAGAGCATTTAGATTCAGATTTGTATGAGCTCAAAAAAAATAGATTCAGTTTTGTATTGGCAAGTCCGGCTGTGCTTTGTAAACATAGTTGAGTGTATGATATATATTTTTTCTTTACTTTGTATATATATGAAATAAGTTTCGCCTAGTCAAAATATTTGTCCATCATATATAATGAACTTGTTTGTCTTTCATAAAGGTAAATATGTCTTGTAACAAAACTCAAACGGGCATCTACTCTAAGTTGATTGACCTTGAGTGACATTGGGGGCGGCGAATACCCGGACAAAGATCTTTGGTTGGAGGTGGTCTGGAGGTTGCCATTAGCGACGAGGCCATTTCCATGCTGGCCTCGAGTGAGGTGGGGATGGCGAGTAGTCAGACGAATATCTTTGCTTGGAGGTGGTCTGGGATTGCCATCAACGATGAGACCATTTCCCTACCAACCTCAAGTGAGGTGGGGAGGGCAAGTAGTTAGATGAATGTCTTTGCTTGCAGGTGGTCAGGGATTGTCATCAACGGCGAGGCCATTTCCCTGTCAACCTCGAGTGAGGTAGGGTAGGGAAGGTCAAGGTGTGGAGGAGCTGACTGCCAAGAACCTCAGAACGACAGTACGATAAAGCTTTCTTGCCTTTCTTGGGTGGAGTGGGGCTAGGGGGACTCTTAATTTTCTCATGTCGTTGAAATAGGCGTTGCCCAGTCAGTTTCTGTAAGAGCATCTACAGCCGGGCATCCCAAACCGTCCTCAAACGTATGGACGGCCCACCCGGTCACTGACCGGGCATGAAATTTTGACCCAGACGGACGCCTCAAACGGGCCTCAAAAGCCCGGGCTGACCGGCACCCCACATATCCAGCGCAAATATGGGGCGGATATGTGGGGTGCCCGGGCGCGCCTGGCCCACCTGACCCCACATATATTCATCCCCGTCCGCTCGACGGACCAAACCCTAGGGACTTCACACTCCTCTCCCCTCCACTCCCTCAGCCACCGGAGCTCACCTCTGGTGATTTCCGGCCATCTCCGGCATGGTGGGCATCGGATCTGACTCCGACTAGTCCGGATACGTCAACTGGGGTGTCATCCCGTGCGGGTTGTAGGAGGCAATGGCGGTCCGCATTGCACTCCGCTGCTCCCGGGAGGACAACGCCCAGCCAACGGAAGGATCTGTCCGACATGACTCTATAACGTTAGCTCAACGGGCACTCGGGTCCTCTTGGGCTGGATCATCATGGTCCCGGCAAACGGAAAATCTCTCCTTCCCCATCACCGGTCGGGCGGACTATGAGTCCCACCAGGAACGGGCAGCCCGCCGTGGGAAGGAGAGGATAAGGGCCGCGGAGGCCCGTTTCGCGGCGGAAATGGCGGTTGATGCGGCGGCGCAGGCGGCCTAGAGAAGGACGCCATCCACGCTCGCATTGTGAAGAAACGACAGTGAAGGAACACGCTCGCCCTCGCCCGAAAGCAGAATCAGGCGGGCCGTGTCATTGCCAGATTACCACTTAAGGAGGAGAAGGAGGACATGGACAGCTCCGGCTCGATTCCTACCACATCTTCGACCGGTAGTTCCGCGAGAAATACAACAAGGACGCCAGGAAGGGCAAGTACAGCCGTGGATGATCTCCACCATAGCCAAACATGCCAAATTTTGGTAGTCGGGTGACCTGGGTGACATGTTAGTAATGATGGAGTAGCCGGACGATGTGTGTAATGCATCGACGTAGTTGCATGAGTTTGTATGAATTTGAGATATGATAATTGAGGTGTCCAGTTGTGAGAAGGCAAATTTGAGGCTTGACCAGTTAGTGTCCGCGGTCGTGCCCGGGCGCATTCGCTGTCGTTTAAAGTGCCGAATTTAAATAAAAAATTCCATCTATTAATTAAAAAATGTCATCTATTAATTTAAAAATGCCATGTCTTAAAAATTAAAAGTATCGTCTCTTAATAATTTCAAATGCCATATCTTAATTAAAAAATGACAAATCATAGTAATAAAATATGCCACCTCTTTAAATAAAAAATTCCATCTCTTAATTGAAATGCAATCTCTTAATTACAAAAATGCCATCTCTTAAAAATAAAAAATGCAGTCTCTTAATAATTTCAAATGACATCTCTTAATAATAAAATATGCCATCTCTTAATACAAAACTGCCATCTCCTAAAAATATACAAATGCTATCTCTTAATAATAAAATATGCCATATCTTAATACAAAACTGCCATCTCTTTAAAATATAAAATGCCATCTCTAACTATAAAATTGTTATCTCTCAATTAAATATTGCCATCTCTTAATGATAAAAAATGCCATCTCTTAGTACAAAAGCGTCATCTCTTTGAATATAAAAATGTCATCTCTTAATGTAAAACTGCCATGTGACATACTTCAAAAAACAATAAACTTCAAAATCAGACCACACAAACACTAAAGTAGGTAAAAGCGGATGGGGCAAATGAGATTCTAATAATCACCGCAGTGCCTAACACAACCTAAAACCAAAGTCTCAAAATGGAATTTTGGTGTACTCCACTTCGAAAAACAATTACCTAAGTTGCACAATTCAGGGACAGCTGGAAAACAACATCTCCCAAGAATAACCATACAAGGATTACATAAAAGCATTTAGATAGATACACATCAGTTATAACACTAAGATTATTATTTTACGAAGAGATGTGAGACCAGGGGTGGAGAGTAATTGTTTGTGCCTTTGTTAAGTATGCTCATGAATG
>NC_041392.1:710885983-710894821 GCF_002162155.2 Triticum dicoccoides
ACCACAAAAGCTGCAAATTTTACCTCCCTTACCACATTGCCCAAATCCTAGCCATGCTCTTGGGGAACAACAATAACTTAGCAAGATTGAGAGGCAAGGGACTCGGCAAACCGAGAGGCGTGAAGCTGATTGATCTTGGAGATACAGCTACCCTTCTAAGCATACAACCAATGGTTGATTTTCAAAAGATCTCACTAGTAGCTAGAGAAACCAACGGTTCACCGTATCGACCCTGCAACAGGGATTCATGAAACCAAAAGGATAATACTAATTGAGCTCCTCCTCTTTAACTATCTTGTATTCCCAGTAGTAACAGATACTATATAGTAATGTTGATGACACTTTCCTGTGCTCTCTGCTGCAACTCATGGCTTAAATTATTACAAATTGAAAACCCACGCATGATACAATTCAGTTACCTACATAGCCTACTAACTAAAAAACAGATTCTTTTGAAAGAAATTAAAAACAGATTGATTGTCATGCTCAAAGCTTAAATTATACTACTCTCTCTGATACAAATTAATTGACGCTCTCTTAGTACAACTTTAGTAGATTGGAGGGAGTATTTAAATTCAATCAGAAACATAACTAAGCTGATTTAGAGTCTCAAATTGAAGCAAGGTTAAAATACTAGATTAGTTCTGGAAACATGTGTGCCCCAATAGGTAGCGAACTAGTGATAACAAGGGGTAGCGTCATATCGAGAGAAGGCAGCACTGGTAAGTGATAAGTGCTAGATTCTTGGTTAACTGGGAGTCTGGGGCCGACACTCTTAGTCAGCGAACAGACAGATCGATGTTACTACATTAACCGAAGCTACCCGTAGCATGAAAGGAGGAACAAAGACATGACTACATTCTGACTCAATCGTTTTTAAAGAGTTATTTGTACAAACTCAACACTACATGAGCAAAAAAGAACAAACTGTAGATATTCTATTATAGGCTGACAAAGAATAGCCTTTGTCCTGTAGATAAGATTGATCTCAGCTGAATTTGAAAATTGTAAATGAAAACACACATTTTTATTTGCACGGGAACATTATAATATGCAATGCAAGCTGGAATACATAGTCATCTAGAGGCATGTAAACATAAATCATCAAGTCTTGGAAAACTTAGATCATGCAAAATTGGTAGATTTGTGCTGCGGGCTTCGAATATTATACCTGGTAGAGTGGCAGTGATAAACTTCTAACTTCACGCCCACAACGATGTTAATTTCAATGTCACATTGTTTAGGCAGGGAACAGCCAGACACATCAATGTTACACAAACGGAAGCTAGAGGCAGCATGGAAGGAAGAACATAGACATCAGGGTCACTTTGTGATAAGTCCACGTCATAGAAATTGACTCGACCTTAACAAACAAGACCCTTTTTTTTTCAAACAATAGAGAAGAGGAATATTGATCTAAATTCGATTCCGTCTGTACATATTCATTACTCCGGGAGCAAAAGGAATAAACTATAGATACTCTATTGGCTAGATATAGTATCATAGGCTGACAAGAATATCAAAGGAATAACGCCTTCTAAATTAGGATACCAAAGCGGGGAAAATAGGGGGGTTTTGAAGGACAATAAACAAAAAGAAAACATTCCTCCTCCATACAATTAGCATGACCACTGCCAGCTGAATCATTCTTGATTCAGATGTTACACTCTTAGGCAGGGAAGAACCAGATCGATTCTACACTAACCAAAACATACACATCAGGCTGGCGGGTTCTGCCTCGTCAAAACTGCGCTAAGGAGGGGGCAGCAAATAGCAGTATTCAGAAGTTCAAATATATACAGCCAAAAAAAGGCATGTAAACATGGCGAAATGAGTCCTAGAAAACACAGGTCAAGCAGAAGTGGTACGACCTCTGTTTCCAAATATAAGACGTTTTGGCAGTTCAAATTGAGCAGACAAAACATCTGATATTTAGGAACAGAGGGTGTACCTTTCGTTTACAGGACGTCGTATATTACCTAGTAGTATAACAAACTTTCAACTTAGGTCGTTGGGCAGCCACACTCAACAATCTATGTGGTCCTCTAAATCATATATATACATATATTATACTTATACTGGGTGTGAAATGTTGAGCTGCCTATAACTGATGTTATGAGGCTGATTTAAATCACACAGTTTCTAAGCACAAGCTGCTCTTTCTATTCAGAGCAGCAACGGATCTCTTTTTTGCAACCATACCAGTCAGATTCATTTCAAAACAACTGACACTAGATAGATTTATATACGCGAACAAGATGAGTCGTACTTCACCTTCACAATAAAACTATTCGTCAAAAATAATTGTCAGGTTCTAGTACTTTGTGATTTCAGGAGGCCTAAATTAATAGTTGATGCATGTCACTGATTTGTTTCCTCGTCTGATTCCTTTGAGCAGCAGTTTGAACAAACAAGACAACAGATAACACAGTTATGTTCCATCAGCTTTCCCACAAGCACAAGAAAAACAACCACTATTAATTAAGCCACGTGAACATGAATGGCAAAATGACCAGTAGTACCAAGTGCAGCACCGCAGATTCCCACATCTTGTAAGCAAGGTGTGGCCACCTTCTGCGAGAAATCCGTGGTGTTGCAATCACAATCTCCCTGAGCTTTGCGGACATGAACGTTGATCTGACTATGACTCCATGGAATCTGAGCAAAATAAATAAAAATTAGAAATTAAGCTCAAATTGTTTCAAGAGCTTATGAGCAGAATGGAACAAATCAGGTCTTATATTAGGCCTGAAATAATAGTAGTATCAAAGGCAGAAGCAGGGTATCATTTCGTCCAATTGGTACTGGTCTCAACTGAATTTGGAATATGCAACTGGCCAACTGCAAACAATCACTTTTATGTGTTCAGCACTATAACTTTGCAATACTTGTAAGTTGGAATATATAGCTACACAAAGGAATGTAAACATAACAAAATCAGTGCGGCAAAACTTAGGTCATGCAAAATTTGGTTGCTTTGTGTTACAGGACTTGGTAAGGTACCTAGTAGAGTATACCAGTACAAATAATAACTTCTAAAGGCATAACCATGCAACAAACTATGCGTGTCATCTGCCATCCAACAGAGATGCCAACACTACTCTAAAGGCATAATTGTGTTGTAATTGTACACCTTAAGCCACTAATTTCCTTTTGGATGGCTCCGATCTCAACGTTTTACTATGTGTTTGCAGCACTAGCAGCATCCCAGGAAAAGCCTGGCATAGAAGCAAGCTCTGCCATAAGAACAGTAACTCATTCAAAAGATCAAAGATTTTTATTGGGTTTTGTGGATTTTCTTTTGAGAAAGGAGCAATTGGACCCGAGAAACACCTTAGAATTTTCCTAACTCCTTGTTCCTATCAACCTGCCTTATCCCTCCCATATTTCTCATTGTTTCCAGCATCGGCATTCGGTTCGTCACTCTTGGCCATAATATGCTCCCAAGCCTTGGAGAATTTGCTTCCCATAGTGTATCTGGTCCCTGGTATAACAACACGAAGTAGCATCGGTTCCAGCCAGGAGACCATGGGCAGTGAGAAGCTCCAGCGTCAGAGAGTGAGCATGGGCAGAGAGAGGCTTTGGCGGCCCAAAGGCAAGCACAGGAAGGAGCGATAGAGGATGATCATGAGCAGGCGGTTGTGAGTATGGCGGCAAGCATGGAAATAGTTTCGGACTGCGTGGAATTAAGGACGAGCAGCAAGCACCTGGAGTAATCCTAATTTGAACCAGTTTTACTTCTTTTAACAATGAAATGTCCTTATATTGTCGTCGCAAAAAAATCATTGTATTGGGCCGGGCCTTCTAGGTTTCGAAGCACTACGTAAGGCGTTTGAAATCGGAACCGTCCAAATGGAAAGAAAGGCTGGGATGTAAAATGGCACGACTATGCCGTTTCAATTACCATCTCCGAAGGTAAAGTGGATCTATACTTGTATCGAAATGGCTTCACACACGACACGGACTGCACGATCTGCGAACTACACAGTGTGCATGCATCAGCTAACAGAAAAACCAACTCCCTCCTGCATGTACGTGCGCTGCTGTGCTGCCACATGGGATCGTGCACACGTCGGCTGCAATTTCATCGTGTGTATAGCATCGCTCTACTTATATTCCTTTTCAATTATCTTTACCATAAAAAGTAGTCCTCCAAAATAAATACTATGATTAGCATTTTGTGAATTGATGAGGTCTAAAATAACAGGCTACGTATAAGCTAATTTGTCTTGTCTGGTTATCTTAAAAATGGCCAGTGGAACAAACAAGACAATGAATCACAAATATATTCCTGAGCTGATTAGCTTTCCCACAAAGGAAGAAAGATAACCACTACCAAATCATGTAAACAAGAATGAACAATTGTGATAATTACGTATCAGGCATTAGGAAAATTGCGTGATAACTATGAAGGGAAGCAGATAACTGAGATGCAATAGAAAATTTAGATGAGCCAGCGTCCCTAGAAAGGCCCGGTATATGTGGATGAGCCAGCTCTGCCATGCTATCGTTATGCCTTATCCCACCTGTATTTGTGACTATTTGCGCATCGGCATTTGATTCGTCACTGCTCTACCCAAGATTGCCGAACTTGCTTCCCGTAGTGTATTTGGTCCCTAGTGCAGCAACACAAAGTAGCGCCGGCTCCCGCTGGTGGAATATGGGCAGTGAGAAGCATAAGCATAATGGGCAGTGAGAAGCGTTGGTGGCCAAGAAGCAAGCACATGATGCAACATCGGAGGACGATCATGAGCAAATAGTGCGGCAGCACACATGGAGATAATTTCGGGACTGCGTGGAATTAAGAACAAGCATCGAGCTCCTGGAGTAATCCTAATTTGTGAACCAATGTTACCTTTTTTAGCAATGATATATTCATGTATTGGGCCGGGCCTTCTAGGCCTCAAAGCACACGGTAAAACATTTGAGATCAGAACCATCCAAATGGAAGGAAAGGCTGGGATGTACGACGACACGACTATACCTTTTCAATTGCCTCCTCCAAAGGTAAGCTGGATCTATACTTGTATTTATTTTCAAAGGCCTTGACGATAAAAACTAGTCCATGCAAATAAATGATGTGATCTAGCAATTTTGTGAATTGACTAGACCTAAAATAACAGGTGATGTATAAGCTATGTCATAGTTATTTTGTCGTATCTGACTATCGTTAGAACGGCCAATGGAACAAACAAAACAATGAATTAAACTAATATTCCTGAGCTTGATTATCTCTCCCACAAGGAAGAAAAGTAACCACTACTAAATTGTGTAAACAAGAATGGTCAGTTGTGATAATGAGTTATCAGGCATTAGAAAATTTGTGTAATACTCCCTCTGTAAATAAATATAAGACGTTTCACATCACTACTTTAGTGATCTAAAACATTTTATATTTGTTTACAGAGGGAGTAACTATGAAGTGAAATAGATAACTGTGATGCAACAGAAAATTTACCCATTCATATTGTCGGTGAAGACAACAACGGTGGTGGGAAGTTGGTATATAAGTGTGTCCTTGATATGCCAGACGAGATAGGTTTACACCAAACACTCTCAAGATGCAATGTCTCGACATCAAGTGAGAAATGTTCCATATTCGGCGGGTCCAACCCAAGGCACCTAAACAGCGAGCCTTCTTCCCTTTCTAGGAGCAAATACCTCCCTGTTGCAACTCCGATACAATGATGGTAGCTATAATGTAGCGAGATTGTCTTCTCCATCTGCCAGTGGCTAAGATTCTCACCTTGTTTTCACCCAACCATATAACACAGGATACCCTCAAATTCATCACGAATACCCAACAGCCCAAGCCTGTCTTCCCCTGCCTCCACGATAGCTATATCTGCCATGTTCCATGCTTCGAGTGGCAGGTCAGCAATCGAGAACTCCATCCTCCAAGTATCCAGAACGAGCAACGTCTTCCACCTTTCATTTGTCTTCCACTTCCACTAGACGCATACACAAGCATAATAGTGCCCGAGAAACAAAGGGTGCTGCGGTGTAATCATGGTCAACTCGTCCTCCCCAGTGAGCAAATCTGCCAAGCCCTAGGATGCAGCGGCTCGCAATTATCTGGTGCTCGAAGAGAAGACGAGGATGTATACCTTGATGTTGGAATGTGTGAACCAGATCACTCTGAACGTCGTCTCTTCCACAGCCGCCGCCTCCTCCTCCCCGCTATGGGGGGGGGGGGATGAGGCTAGGCTCGCAGAAGCACCCGCAAAATACAGGGTCTGGGTCCTCCACTGAAGCAACTAGGTCATGGGGCACTGGGGGAAGCATGATGAATCGCCGGTGCAAGGGGTCACACACCATGAGGTCGGTGAATACTGGGGGTTGCTCATCCACCTGGTGGTCGGGGTCATGGGCGAGGAGGACGCGGCCGTAGCGGACGTCCCGGACAGTCCAACTAAAGTGGGAGGGGAGGAAGGAGAAGGAGAAGTCGGCGATGCGGGTGAACGCGCGGGTGGCCGGCGCCGCGGGGTGAGGCAGGAGGGGCGGGTGGAACCCTTCACAGTCAACGAAGCCGAGGAGTGTCGGGGCGTGGGGGCGGTGGAATCGGCGGCAGAAGGAGCCATTGGTGGCGGTTCGTCGGAAGGTGCTGCAGGTGGCGCATGCGCGGGCGAGGTCCTCTGGGGTGGGCACGCAGAGGACGATCTCCGTCAGGGGGTGGTCTGCACTAGTAGAAAACAGAGCTTTGGTTCGGGCAGGGCAAGCCCATTAGTCCCGGTTCAGTCACGAACCGGGACCCATGGGGGCATTTGTCCCGGTTCTTTAGCCCAAGGGGCCGGCCGGGGCCTCGTGGGCATTGGTCCCGGTTCGTATGGACCCATTTGTCCCGGTTCTAGACACGACCGGGACCAATGGGCCTCGCTCCTGGCCCACAAACATTGGTCCCGGTTCTTGGCTCGAACCGGGACAGAAGGCTAGGCTTTAGTCCCGGTTCCAGCCACTAACCGTGACAAATGAGTTGCCTATATATACCCCGTCGCCGCATCAGAACACTCCACAGTGCTCTGTTTTTTCTGGCCGGCGAGGAGAGGCCATTTGGGTGCTCTAGCTCACCTCCTATGCACATGAGGTGTTCGATGAAATGCCCGAGCCACGCTAGTTAAGCTTTCTCCTATCTAAGCTCGACCTTCAAGCTCCATTTTCCCCGAGATTTGTCTAGATTTAGCGGTCTGTCACGTCTCGTCCCCGTCTTCACCGCCGCCGATCTCGTCGCCTGCACCACCGTGGTGAGCCTCTTGTTCTTATCTTCTTCTGAAAGAAAAAAAATTCTTACTTTAGATAGATACTTGTCTAATTTTCTTACTTTTATTATTGCTTGTTATTATATAGTGCGATGGTTTTGGTATCCGCCCCCATCAGCCCTCGTCCTGGCTATGATTCGGATGTGGTATATATTATCTTTTAAAACTATTTGGTTCATTTATTGTTTATGACAATTATGCCCATCAAGTTGACATAGATTTTATTTATGTAGGAGGTAGTTGAACCGGAAATTCCAACCGACCCTATTGTCAAGAGGTTAAATTTAATTGAAGAAGAAAACAATTACTTGTAGGAAAAAATAAAAAAATTGAGGAGGAGAAGATGATATTGGAGTTGCATGTTGCGGATGTCGTCGATGATCACAAGATCAAGATGGATGCAATGCGGTTGAAGAGTAGAAAGATTAGAAAACATGCCATTCATACCGAGGCTTGGTATCATTATGTTGTTGGATCAATTTTTACCTTTGTGATTATGATCGCATTTGTTGTTGCATTGAAATGTTTTAAATAGTTTCAATGTATGGTTTAACTAGATGCTCTGGAGAGCTATATGTTTAGTACATATAGCTATCATTATGTACTTTGTTTTTAATGTGATAATGAACTTCTAGTAATTTGGTCAGTTATCTATTCGTGAGAGCTATATGTACTAAATTGATGATGTGGCTTTGAATGATGCATTTTTAACACAGAAAAACTATGAAGTTCAAACAAGTTAAAAAAATGAAATCCCTTTGTAACAGACGAGTTTTCGTATGAAACCCTCATACTTCGAAAGAGAATGTCCGTTTTGTACACGAAGTGCATTCAGTTTTTGTCATAACCCTATCTACTTTCTTGCACATGCTATGTGGGTGAAATGATGATACCATGCCAACTTTCAACCTTTTCAGAGTTCATTTGAAATGCTTTTCAATTTCAGGGTCTTATAGCTCAAAATAATCAGTAAATGCATGAAAAATAACAAATGAAGTCAGAAAGGGTTAAAAATTGATGATGTGGCTTTGAATGGTGCATTTTAAACACAGAAAAACTCTGGAGTTTAAATAAGTTAAAAAATAAAATCCCTTTGTAACAGACGAGTTTCCGTATGAAACCCTCATACTTCGAAAGAGATTGTCCGTTTTATACACGAAGTGCATCTAGTTTTTGTAGTAACTCTCTCTACTTTCTTGCACATGTTATGTGGGTGAAATGATGATACCATGCCAACTTTCAACCTTTTTAGAGTTCATTCAAAATGCTTTTCAATTTCAGGGTCTTATAGCTCAAAATAATGCCACCAACCGGTACGAATGCCCCCCTTTGGTACCAATTGGTGCCACCAACCGGGACTAAAGGGGTCATTGGTCCCGGTTGGTACCACGAACCGGAACCAATGCTCCTGGTATATAAGTAGCACTTAGCAATTTTGCGGAGTTCATTGCCACAGTTGCCCCCGACGACGCCGAGACGCCTCCAGGCTGCCCCGACGCCGCCCGCCGCCCCAGCTGTCGCCGTCGCCCGGGCTCGTCGTCGCCGTCGCCCGCGCCCTCGCCATCAGCCGCACCCTCGCCCG
>NC_041392.1:710895618-710907932 GCF_002162155.2 Triticum dicoccoides
TGCCACCCCTGCCCCGCCGCGCGCCGCTCCTGCCCCGACGCCGTCGCCGCGCCACTCCCCGGGCCCATGCTCGCCCCGACGCCGCCCGCCGCACGCTCCCCCCTCTATGAGCACTGCGCCTCTGCCAGCCCCGCCGCCGCCGTGCTATTTTTTTTAGTTATACATGCTATTTTTACATGTTTTTAGATTTTCATATATGTATGTATGTATTTTTTTATGTATGTTCATATATGTATGTATGTATGTATTTTTACATGTTTTTTGTATGTATGTATGTATTTTTTCAATTGTAATGATGTTTTAAAGTATACATATATGCAAAAGTTAGATTTTTAGAAAAGTTTTATCTATATATGTTATCTGATTTAATACATTAATTTTAGGTTAGTTTTATTTTTAGAAAAGTTTTATATATTTAGGAAGACGGAAGAGAAGGAAGAAGGAAGAAGAAGAAAAAGTTTTATATATGCAAAAGTTACATTTTTTAGAGAAGTTTTATATATCTAGCTAGGAAAGGAAGAAGAAGAAAAAGAATGAGAGGAAAAAGGAAAATAAGAAGAGGAAGAAAGGAGAAGAAAAGGAGAGGAAAAAGAGGAGAAATAAATAAGAAGAGGAAAAAAGAAGAAAAAGAAGAGGAGAAGAAAAAAAGAGGAGAATAAGAAAGGAGAAGAAGAGGAGGAATAAATAAGAAGAGGAACAAAGGAAAAAAAGAGGAGAAGAAGAAAAAATAGAATATTTTTTCTTCTTCTCCTCTATTCCTTTCTTCTTCTTCTTTTTTTTCTTCTTTTTTTTCTTCGACCTTCTCCTCTTTTTATTTCTTACCCCCCGGCCCTCTCGCTCGACCAAAACTCTCGAGGTCACCCAAACCCTAGAAAAAAACGAGGTCGGTCTCCTACCCCCTCCTGTCTCGCCCCTACCCGACAAACTCTCTCGAGGCCACCCAAATTTACCAAGTTAAAAGAGCGTTGTCGTCGAGGCCACCCCAAACCCTTGAAGCGTGGCCGAGGCCACCCCAAACCCTAGAGAAGCAGCGTCGAGGCCACTAATATGATTCCTTATTGTGATTAGCTAGCTAGTTCTATGTTTGCCACTAATATATCCATCTGTCATGTTTGAATAATAATTGCCATGTTGTAAATATTTGCAAAAACTATGGAGCACCCCCGAGACGAAGCAACAGAAGCGGTGTTGGGGGACATAATCGCACAAGGAAGTGATGCCGTCATGTCGTTTCTCAACGAAACCGATGGTCTGGAAGGACAGGGTGAAGAAGCAGGCTATGATTATGATGGCTCCGGTGACACAATGCCGGTGCAAGAAGGAGACCGTGATGACGGCTCCGGTGACCCAATGCCCGTGCAAGAAGGAGACCGTGATGACGGCTCCGGTGACCGAACCGAGTTCGGCCAGGTATATATATTAGTTAAGCCCGTGCTGACTAGCTAATTGATGCATTCATTGTTTTGGTATATGTACACATATTAATTAACTCTCGTCTTTCTTCTTTTTTCTAGCCCTCCAGATCGAGCACAACTTCGATAAAAGACGAGGTCCGAAGAAAAAGTTGCGCTCGGATGAAAGGTTTGAGATTCGTGCGCGATGGCATGCCGCTTGAACCCATCCGGATAAAGGAAGCATTTGCTGCTTAGTGCGGGGTTCTTGTTAGGGACAAGATCCCGATCAGTATCCACCAATGGTTAAAACCTAAGAATGAAGACCCTGAGGTGTCTTATGTCTCCGATATGCAGAAAGATGATCTTTGGACCGCGCTGAAGGCAAATTTCACCCTACCAGCAGAGGAGGATCCGTAGAAGCCAGTTAAAGAGCAATTGATAAAGTCTCATGTTCTTAAGAAGATGGCAGAACTATTCAGGAGGTGGAAGAATGAGCTGAAAACATCATTTGTCGACGAAGATAAGACACCAGAATTCACCGGCCGATATGAGAAGATCAGAGATCACTGGCCTGCATATGTGGCCCACAAGACATCAGACAAGAGTAAGAAGATGTCAGGGACAAACAAGAAAAATGCTGCGAAGAAGAAGCATCACCATCGCACGGGGTCAGGTGGCTACCTCAAAGCCCGGCCGTTGTGGGCCAAGGCTGAGAATGACCTGATTGATAAAGGGGTCGAACCAGAGATGAGGAACTGGCCAGACCGTTGCCAGACTTGGTTCTTCGGGGTTGGTGGAAGCTTGGACCCTGTAACAGGGAAGTGCGTTTGGACGAACGAGCAACTGCGAATACCCATCACGAAGCTTCAGGAGTATATCACCGCAGCGCAGGAGGGGACGTTCGTTCCAGACAGAGAGAACAACGAGCTCATAATGGCCCTCGAAAATCCTGAGCAACCTGGACAGACACGAGGCACGCCAGGCTCCGTTTCATGGAAGGCTGGGTTTCCGGACGCAGGGGGTTACAAATGCCAGGAGAGGAGGAAGAAAGTGGAGCAGATCCAAATTCAGGCGCTGCACGCAAGGGTACAAGCGATAGAGGAACGAGAAGCAGATCACAACAAGCGACCCGCCGAAGTTTCCCCCGAAGCTACCCCGCCATCTCAGCGGAGAAGCAGCGTGGCTTCCACCGAGCTGCAACAGCTGGAGCCTGTCTTCACGGCTCCTGCTAGCTACCCCGTGGACTTAATCACGGAGTCTCAAAATTGCCACCTTATGATGCAATGGAAGAATTTGAACGTCAAGGCGGCTGTTGGCTCTGTTTCATCTCCTCAACCTGGCGCAACTTTTCACTGCCGGCCGATTCCAGAAGGATATGCTAGGGTGATGGTGGATGAAATAACAGACGAATTTGAGGACCTCGAGCTTGACCACCCTACCGGTGAAGGGGAGACTCGGTTGGGTTCTTCTTTGAAGACTCCCTGCCTATGGCGGAAGGAGCTCATCAACCTTCCGAACTGGACGCCTCCTCCTCCTCCTCCGGCGAGTCAGGGTACTCCGGCTCCTCCTCCGCCTCCTCCTCCGGCGAGTGATCAGGGCACTCAGCCTCCTTCTTCGGCGCGTGGCGGCACTCCGCCTCCTTCTCCGCCTGCGCTGGCGTGCCTGAGCAGCCAACCTACTCCTTCTCCGCCTCGTCAGCAAGGGCAGAAGAGACCCACCGCCGCTCCGGCTGCTCCGTGCGTCATAGTCCTCCTCCTCGTAAGCAAGGAAAGAAGACAGCCGCAGCCGCTCCGTCTGCTCCGGCGTCTAGCAGTACATCCAGAGGCGGGAGGAAATACAGATTCGGTCCTTCTCTGAAGACTCCAGAGAAGTTACCATACGAGAGGACCCCAGAGGAAAACGAGAAGATCGTGCGAGACGAAGTGAGGAACTTCTTTGAAGGGGTGAAAGAAAAGAAACATCCACCTCCAGAGGAGAATGTAGATCCGGTGAAAGCGAAGCACACTGTGGAAGCTCTGAAGAAACCACCAAAGTCTCCACCGAAAGGCAACTATGAGCGCATTATTCAAAGGTCATTTATCGAAGCGGAGCGGTCGGGAAGTACTGTCAGTGATCAAAGGTTAGCGGAACGACGAGCTACGAAAAAATTGCCCAGCTCAGCGAACAAGCGAACCAATCGTTCCCCCCGCTCAAGGTGTCTAGCGATATCGTCGCTAACGATTCGAGGATGGTGCCCGGTTATAACAATCTTGAAGATCACCTGCCCGACGATGTACATTATGAATTCTTGGAGGTGGAAGAACACAAATACGAGTACAGGAAGGCTCTCATCAAAGATGAAAGGTCTCTAACAACGATGATGCGAAGATTCCATGATTGGTACATGAAAACCTGTAGAGAGTCTGGGGGAGGAATACTTTGACGCTGAGAGTTAAAGAGGAGCATGACTTCATTGGAACTGATCTATTGAATGTTCCATTTGAGGAGTTCTTCCAGTTTTTCAATCAGAGGGCCCTCGATAAATTATCGGTCACTTGCTACTGTCTGTAAGTACTACTTCTGTCATTAAGTCTCTATATATAGGTCAGCTCTTTCATTGCATGTATTTATAATTATCCTCACTATATTATGTAGATTGAAGATCGTCCAATTGAAGAAAAGACAAATCGGTGATACTGGGTTCATTAACACAAATATCATAGATGCATATTCGGTTGAAAGTCAGGAAAAAGATACCGAGGCGAACTTGCTACGATCGTTGTTATTAAGTCAAAACAAAGCTATAATACTCTTTCCTTACAACTTCAAGTGAGTGTTACTTTCTTGTGCATATTTGGTTTTCCTTATTAGTCGAGGTTATAGTAATGTAATTGATGAGTTATGCTTGCGTGCGCAGGTTTCATTATATTCTCCTAGAGATTAAGCTTGAGCAGGGACTAGTAACCGTCTTAGACTCGAGACGAAAAGATCCCCAGGAGTATGCAGACATGACTCAAAGGCTCGAGAAGTAAGTTAAATCGATCATTATCGCACCATATCGGCAACTTTGTTCACTTCCTGATATCAAGTAATTGTTTTCTTTGTCTGGCAGGGTTTGGAAAAAAATCACCTCAAAAGCTCCGGGACTGCCGAAGAAGTTGGAATTTAAACACTCGAAAGTAAGTACTACTAGCATGTTCCGTGCATCTCATAGTGATTCAAGTGCTAGTTTCATCAATACCATTTAGCATGATTGCTTATCAGTTTGATTGACCTCTATTTCTTGTAAAGTGGTTGTGGCAGGAAGCCGGGAATAATTACTGTGGATACTACATTTGCGAATCCATCCGCCACACGACCTGTGAGCGGGGCTACACTAAAAAACAATATGAAGTGCGTAAGCAATAATATTCAGAATTTAAATTTATTACCATCTTTTGTGTTGAGTTTCATTCATTCATATATATGTATTGACCTCCTTCTTTAAATTAGATGTTTCGGATGTGGGATGAACTCCTAGCACTAGATTGCATGCGAGGAATTCAAGAGGAATTGGCGGCATTCTTTCTTGACCACGTGATCGATAAAGCCGGAGAATACTATGTGGACCCTGTGTTCATATATAATTAGGGGATTATATTGTAAAAGATCTTATATTGTATATATGTAGCCAGTAGCGTCAGATAGATATACGAAAACTTGTTGTTCGACCAATCTCTCGGAGAAGGAGAGGTCGATATCACTTCTCTATGTATGCATATGTTCATGACGATCTTCTGTTTCCTTCATTTTTTCTTAATAGCTAGCGTGTCGAGTGCTCTCTATACGTATAGTACGTAGTGTCGACCAAGCACGGAGATAAGAGAGGACACTTCTCTCTATTAATTAATTAGCTACCTAACACAATATATGAAACACCTTAATTAACCATACAAAACCCCCAAATCCTCCCCCCCCCGCACTACTAGGAAAAGGCCTACTAGTGGCGCACCAGTTTTGCCTACTAATGGCGCACTACTCGTGCGCCACTAGTACCACGCCACTAGTATTATATACTAATGGCGCACCACTGGTGCGCCATTAGTATCTGGTATACTAATGGCAAAGTATAGACCAACATGCGCCATTAGTATGCCTCCCAGGGGGCCATATTTACCCATGTGCTTTGGCATACTAATGGAGCACTGTGGGGTGATGCGCCATTAGTATCCTTTGGCACACTAATGGCGCACTGTGTAGTGATGCGCCATTAGTATCCTTTGGCATACTAATGGTGCACTTTGAGGTGATGCGCCATTAGTATGAATATTAGGTTTTATTTTTTTACTTTTCTGTTTTTTGCACAAGTTACAAAATATATAATTAGACAGAATAAAGACAGCACCACACAACAACAACAGATTCATCGAATACAATAGAAGATTACTCTCCGAATACAATTCATCATATTAGTCTCCGAATTCAAAAGACCAAACAAAGATAGAACATTACAAGTCTCGAGACTGTGAGTAGCGAGTTTGTCTTCACATTACAAGTCGATATCGATCATCTAAACTACCATCACATAGAAGAGAGCTGCGGTCATCACGATGAGCATCATCGCGATGAAACTGGTCTTCATCCGGTTCCTCCAACGCTCCCTCCTCTCTCCCGCTAGATAGCGGGCGTATCTAGATTCCGCCTCCGCCCTAGTGGTGTACCCTTTGTAACTGTTACCGCTGAAATGGTGAACCTGTCTCCGACACTCCTCCCAGTCATCGTAGACTCCGGGAACCTTACCCTTGAACACGACATACGATGGCATCTCTATGCACAAGCCAAACAACAGACAATACATAAGCAATATATAAGTATGCAACAAAAGGATCGGAAGAGAAAAGCAAGACATTAATAGCACGATTCATGGTCCTACTAATAAATAGCATCGATTACATCTAAGTTGAACGACTATCCAAACCAAAGAGACATACAATTCATTAAAGTTTAATTACAACATGAGCCAATCAATGTTTCAGAACTACACATAGCATCACTACTTTCAACTCGACTCATGGGACCGGAGTGTGGATGAAGCCGCCGTCTGTCGTGATGGTCATGAAATCGCGGGCGTTGTCAGCCTGCATTTGTAGCATTGTGCCTATCTCACTGTTGGACGGTTGATATCTGAGGTAGAACTGCCCCGAGGTATGAAGGACATCTTGATGGATGATTTCCGCAAACTCTGACTGGATGCGAAAGAATTCTTGTCTGATGTCCGCGTCCTGGATTGCCGACAAGCTCGCGGCCCAATCTTTGAGATTATCTGGTAGCAGAAGGTGATGAAGGTCCCGTACGATCGCCCGCATGTGATGGAGGGCATAGTAGGCATCCTTCTGACCGCCAGGCGGCTGCTTGATGCAGCAAACTTAGTATTGTGGGCGAACACGTGCCCGCCGTACCTACGAACTGGCCTGGTGAAGGTGCCTCCAGATTTGGCTTAGCCGGGGAGAACAAAATCAAGAACTTTCTTGATATTTGTGTAGTCTATCTTGGAGTCACGGTTCGGCTCGAAATACGTGGCCATGGAATATTTCGGGCTTAAGAGGATGAGTGTGCAATGTGTGTCACTGCACAGAACACGGAATGTTAGAAAAAAAAGAACGATCGAAATCTAAGAAATCATATGTTACAGGACGGTTAGGGGATGAATTACTCGGGAAAGTAAGGCACGAGGAAGTTATCCTTATCTGGGTTTGCCAGAATGACGCCTTCGAGGTATGAACTCGCGACTTGGCGGTCCCCAGCGCTGCCCAAGAGCTTGGCACGCATGTAGAATGGGTCGACTATCACGATGTCCGGGGTCTTGTCTCTAATGATCCGCATCTCCATACTTAGCGAAAACAGCCGAACAAAGGTGTAAGGCAGCGGATGAAGGTTAAACATAGCAAAGATGTCATCAAACCGTAGGACGATCGTACCCCCGATGGCGCCATCCACAAAGCCCTTGCCCTCTGGCACCTTGGCCATGAAAACCGGGTATGCCACATCATTTTCTCTGAGACGCCACTTCTCCAAAGAAAGAACACTGTCATGCAGACTCCGCATAGCACCGGTTGCAGTATTGAGCATATTTGTCGGTAGCATCACCCTACCCGCCACATGCACCCTCCTCGAGATATCCTTAGATGAAGGTGGCCCATCTTGAGCACACATCGTACTCGGTGCCGGCTGGCTCGCACTGGCGCCCTTTTTAGCCTTTCGTTTCCGTCCCTTCTTCTTGATCTGCTATAATGGGACCGAGTTTTGCTCACAGACCGCCTTCTTGAGCGTGTTGGGGCTGATAATATTTCGCACCTTAGCTATCTGAGGCTCGGTGAAGGCGGCAGCTGGAGGCGTCTCCTGAGAACTGAACGCCAGACGACGCCTGTTGCAATTGGGTTTCTCCGCCGTACCAGCTAGATCGCGGTCGTCTTGGTTGGGTTCTTGAGAAAGAGGCCTGCAGAACTCGTCACCGTACCCATGTTCGGCAAAGTACTTATCAACGTTGGTAAATGAACCGTCGTCGTTGTCGTCGTCGTCCGGATCCTGTGCCATATGCATGTCCGGATCCTGTGCCATAGGGATGTCCGGCATGTCCGGTAGCGTTGCGGCATTCTTGCCATGGCTTGGCGCCGGCACGACTGACGGTCTTGTCTGTGGGGTGGTGTCCCCCGCCCCCAAATGAATCTGGCTCTTCGGCCAAAGCAGGGGCCAGCTTACGCAGGCGCTGAGGGTCATCTCATCTTCTTCGTCGGCCCCAGTGGGTCGAATCGGAGGTAACAGCTCGTCGCAGCCTGGCAGCACCAGAACCACTTCGACCCTATACACTGTGGGTCCCATCGAATTACCATGGAACACGGGGTTGCCCGGTTGAACGATTCTGCCCTTGGCGACATCGACCAACTCGCCGCCCACGAAGTGCAGGAGAGTGCAAGGAACGTCGGCGGCGCCCTACGAAAACATGTAGGGCATCAGGGATGCCCAGTCAAAGGCAAGGAGATGAAGTCATCGGCCGAGAGGCTTAGTTACCGTGATGCCGTCGAGCTCGGCTAATGTGGAGGCACCGCCAACGGCGGGCGTGCAACTGACGGAGGGGCCGCTTGCTGGCGAGGTGCTGGCCGACGTACACCCAAGTGCATTAAGGTCCAATGCCCGTGCCGGCGCCAGAGACACGAATACCGCCTCCGCCGGAGACACCAATGGCGCCGCCTACGCGTTGTGCGAGTTGCTGGCCGTGAAGCTGGGAACCGGGGGAGGCCCCTGTTGGTCGCCCGCAATCCACGTCGTCAGCCCATGAATCAACGTAGGCACCATGGCGTTGAGCGTCGTTCCCAGTTGTTGTTGCACTTGCTCTTGGACAATCTCTGGAATCCGCGCCACTTGTGCCTTGAGTGCTTCAACCTCGCGCGACTGGCTTTCCGAGCTGGTCTTTTTCTCCTTTCGCCTACGAGCGGTATAGTATGACGACCATTTTGTGGACAAGCCTTTGCCGGCCACACGACCAGCTGACGTCGGCTTATTGAGCTTATCCTTGTTTTTCATTACGTTCAACGCCCTATTTAAAGGGGTGTCGAAAGGGGAGCTCTGAGAAGACCCCGCGCTACTGCTTTCATTGTCCTGCGGAAGGAACGTGAACCATTTAGAAATATTGGGGATTAATTAGAATGCAACCATATGGAGCTAATTACGCGGGGCTGTATTCCTTACCAGAACAAGCTCAAGCACCATGGTCTTCGGATTTGTGGTAAGCTCCTTTGTTACCGGGTCCTCCTTGTACCGGGTCCTGAGAAAGTTCTTGGTCTGCTTGTCACGGTATTTCTCAAAGTGGGGCGGTAGGCCTTGCTCAGCACGCTCCGCGTCCTCCTTGTCCCATATAGGCTCCGCCACTCTGTAACCACCGGGACCGAGTTGGTGGACCACTAAGTTCAACTTCCGCATTTCTTTCCCCCACTGACTTGATTCAGAGGTTGCGCTGCTCTCGCACTTGATCTTGAACTCCTTGTAGTCATCTTCGCTCATCAAAGGATATTTCACCTTGATCTTCTTATAACTAGCACCTTTTTCAATCATTGCCTTCACCGTGCTTCTCCAAGTAGACAGGGCCGTGCTCATCCTCGTGAGGGCGGCACTGTTCACTTTATTCCCTGAGAGGCGTGTGTTTGCAAACTCAGCGGGGAACTTGTATCGTTCGTGCAGCTTCGTGAAGAGGAGGCTGCACAAATTCCCTCGGTCCTTATGCCTTAGGTTCTCGGTGTTGATCGAGATGGTGCTCCGGAGAATGCACCCGAGCTGAACCGAGTACCCCTTGACTACTTCTTTGGGCACCGTCGGATGCCCGTCGGAGTTCACTTCAGTAAATTCCTCCTTGACGCTGCCGAGCATGCTCTGGCGCCGGTCCTTCCGTTGCCTCTTCGGTTGGCTGCCATCTGTCCGTGCGCCGCCATCATCAGTGGTGGCATCCTCGGCGGCACCATCACTGGTGTCATCCCCGACGCCACTAGGGGTTGTGTAGTCAGGATCGGTGTCTTCCGCGGCGTCCTCATAGCGGTGAGGTTCTTCCTCCAACTCCTGGGACAGCTCCCAGAATTGCTTGCCACCCGAATCGCCGGCCTCATCGTTGTGGGCCATGGTTTGCTCTAAATAGGAAAAAAAATTGGTCAAAAAGTTGGTTATTGTCAAGGAACAAGATCATGGTCTCATCATTTAGGGTTTGTCGACACCGAGGCATCCTAAAAGCTAAGCTTTTATCATTTAGGGTTTGTCGACGCCGAGGCACCCTAAAAGCCTAAGCGTACATCATTTCGGTTCTCATCGACACCGAGGCACCCTATAGAAGCCAATGTTTCATCATTTAGGGTTTGTCGACGCCGAGGCACCCTAAATGCTAAGTTAAGTTTTCATCATTTACGGTTTATCGATGCAGAGGCACCCTAGGTTGGGCCTAATCACTTGGCACTAATCACTTGGCTCTATTGCCACCTATGTTGAGTTTATCATCTAGGGTTTATCGATGCTAAGGAGAATTCTAAGTTGGGCCTAATCACTTGGCTCTATTGCCACCTATGGTTTAATGCAGCAAGAGTGGCGGGGCAGTTGATCCTACTTAACTAAGTACTAAGATACCCCGGCCCCTGCATTAGTCGCAAGTACCCCATATGTCCTATTTTTAGCAAAGTCATGCTAAAATTCACGGAAAATTTCAGCATGACCTTTGCTGAAAATAGGACATATGGAGTACCCGAATTTGCCGAAACGGAAGTTAATCAACATTCCGGCAAACTCAAGGGCCTCTCGGGGTACCTGCAAAATCATCACGACATGATGGTCGGAGACAAATCCCAGCAAACTTGGCATGTAGTGCCTAACCAAGTTCCACATTTGTTTAGCCACTAAGTAAAAGTAGTCACAGAACAAATGGTGAGCCTGAACTTCAGCATAAGATTGGCAATTTTTGCCAGCCACATTCTGACGCTCACTGTGATTATCCTCGGTGAGTGCACAATTATTAACTGATTATCTTAGCTCCGATCCAAGCTCATCTGCTCTGTGTGGTACAAACCCCCTACCAGTTGCGAGAAATGTTATGAATTCGGCAACAAGTTGCTAACACTGGCCCTTCTGAACAGATCTAGGGCATTCAAGAGTGAGGCATCAGTTACTGTATGCTTAGACAGTTTAGTTACTCTGCTCATATTTCCATGGACACTCCAGAATATAACATGCTCAAAGGATGAATAAACAGGGGATCATCAAAAGACAAAACGACTGTCTTAAGAAACTACTTTTTGCTGAACAAAACAACATTTTACAGTATATTAATGTAATAGTAGTACTATGAAACAGATCACGGGCACTGGAATATACAACAGCAATGCATCACACAAGCAGACAATATTTTTCACGAAAACAACGAGCAAATGTGGGGAAATCATAAAAGTGCATGCTGTTATGAAGAAAATGAGTCACTCACATCTCATCGGCTAGAGGCCTTTCTAAGTTCCCATAACCCCAGCAACTGTAGGCTATCAAGAATGGGTCCTCTTTCTCTGTATTTGTTTCATAGATGTGCAACTGAACTTATTCAGTCATCAAGCAACATAGTACGTGTTCTAGAATCTAGTGATCTCGGCTGAATTTGGTTTGGTGGCACTTGATATACACGTAAAATACATGTTGGGGATACTCCTTGGCTTCTTCAGATTCAACTGAGCAGTAAATACAATACGGAGGATTCATCCCACCACACAAATCTAAAACTACACAGCATTGCAAAATCATGAATAGACGGAGAACAGAGCAAATAATTTACGGTAAGTCGGAGAGATTTCTGACATTTTCTTTCTCAGCAGAACAGAACACATCGACACCATTACCCAAATAGCGAACACTAATTCTATTAGGAAGCACTGGACAGTAATCGACTAAGCCTTCTTGGGGGACAGCACGGGGTAGTGACTGCTTACATCGAGGCGGAGGTCGCAGGGCAGCAGGGACAGGAATTTGGGTGGGAGCACCAAGCAATCCTACCACCGGAACAACGCAGTCAGAAGTTCAGAGCCCATCGAATCCACAGGCTTCACTAAAAATTTAAACTGAATGTACATACGAAGAGCCAGAGGAGAATCGGTGGCTTACTGCGAGTTCCTGGAGGAGGGGCAGGACGGGCTCCTTGTCGGAGTCGGCGCCGCCGCCAGTCAAGGAGGAGGCGAGATGCTTGGAGGAGTCGGAGGAGACGGCGAGTGGGGGACCCGGGCACCTTCGCCGCCGTATGTGGGCGCGCGAGGGGCGGGAGTAGCCGGAGCACGAGGCGGAGGCGGCGGACGGACGGCGAGGTCGGTGAAGAGAACGGCGACGACATCGCAACGAAGCCGCGTGGGCTAGCGTTAGTCAGCCGCGGGGGTGCGGGGGCGGCGGGGTGGGAGT
>NC_041392.1:710908232-710944717 GCF_002162155.2 Triticum dicoccoides
GGGGGTGGGGGCGCGGGGGCGGCGGGGGTGGAGTCCGGCGGGGGTCGGGGCAGCGGCGTCGTGGGTCGGGGCAACGCGTGGGTGGATCTGGCGAGGGAGAGAGGGACGAAGGGTGAGGGAGTCCTGGATTAGGGGGTGTTCGGGTAGCCGGACTATACCTTCAGCCGGACTCCTGGACTATGAAGATACAAGATTGAAGACTTCGTCCCGTGTCCGGATGGGACTTTCCTTGGCGTGGAAGGCAAGTTGGCGATGCGGATATTCAAGATCTCCTACCATTGTAACTGACTCTGTGTTACCCTAACCCTATCCGGTGTCTATATAAACCGGAGGGTGGTAGTCCGTAGGACATCAACTCCATATACAACAATCATACCATAGGCTAGCTTCTAGGGTTTAGCCTCCTTGATCTCGTGGTAGATCCACTCTTGTACTACCCATATCATCAATATTAATCAAGCAGGATGTAGGGTTTTACCTCCATCGAGAGGGCCCGAACCTGGGTAAAACATCGTGTTCCCTGCCTTCTGTTACCATCCGGCCTAGACGCACAGTTCGGGACCTACTACCCGAGATCCGCCGGTTTTGACACCAACATTGGTGCTTTCATTGAGAGTTCCTCTGTGCCGTCGCAATCAGGAAGGATGCCTCCTCCCGTTTTTAAAGACGGCACCGTTGCTAAGGGAGCCTTGGCTATCGGCCAAACTCTCCGGCTAGGTGGTTTCCTCATGACCGTCTGTTCGGCTGTTGCGCCGACGGTGACCTCTCGGGTCATCAAAAGCAACCTACACGTCGGCTCGGAGCTCGTCGAGCAGCTAGATCCAATGGAGCTCTCTTCCGTAAACGAGCTCTTGGATCGCATCGCCACCCTGGGGGTCGCTACGGATTATGACCAGGTTGGGCTTAAACCCGATCTAAGAGAAATTAACTCTCCCCAAGTCACCCACCACGTTGCCGTGGTAGAGGCGCAGTGCAGCGACCCTTCATCTATTTGAAGGACTAGCTACGTCCGAATTCCCGACTCCTCCAAGCCGGATACCCGCGGAGAGGAGGATGTAACTCAAGACCTGAGCTTAGGATCAGGCAACGGGCTAGATTCGTTGGACAACATCCAAGAATCCGAACTTCAGAGTTCAGAAACTCTTCGGCCTCCGAATCTTGGATTGGGTGAGGTTTCAGATTCAACGACACCCGCCCACCCAAACATAAGTGATCTCTCCCAAATCAGGCAGAGGCCCGAGGAAACAGTACATCATTACTGGGCCAGATTCCTCCTGGTTATGAACAGGATAAAGGATTGCCGCGAGGGAGACGCAATCTCAATTTTCTGCAGTAATTGCACAGACGAGGGAATCCTTAACGCCGTAAGTCGTCGTGATATTACACGCTTCGCTGACTTGGCGTCCATAGTACAAAAATGTTGTGCGATGGAAAGCGCCTGGAAAACCGAAATAAAATTTTGGGACAATCCAGCCTTGAATAGTAATCCCGTCCGAACTAAGAGGGTGCATCATCATAGGACACCCGGGATAAACACCAAAAAGCCAAAACCCTCTACAGGGCATGGAACCGTACTGGAAAGGTGGCTTGATGGACCCTGTAGAATCAAAGTACAGAGGACACCGCACCAACTCACAACCTTAGAGCATGTTGGATACTCCGGCAGGTGGCCAAAATTGGCGAGGACCTCTTAATTCTGGAGGCCGCAGAAAGCCAGCCCGAGGACACCAGTACTGTTCTCACAGTCTTCGAGACTTTCACATCAAACAGTATGCGAAAAAGAACACTCCGCAGCCTCGCCGAAGTCTATCAAGTTGCAACAATAAATCCATGGAGCGACACTGCTATTACCTTCAATGCAAGTGATGAACCTAGATTTCGAACAGCCCGAGCACCAGCCGCATTGGTCCTCAGTCCCATAGTGGACGGCTTTCACCTCACCAAGGTGCTCATGGATGGAGGCAGCGGACTGAACCTCATTTATGAGGAAACCCTTCAAAAAATGGAAATAGATGGGAACCGCATCGAGCGAAGCAGCACAACCTTTAGAGGAATAATCCCCAGTCGGGAAGCGCGCTGCACAGGAAAAATCACACTAGATGTGGTGTTCGGCATGCCGGATAATTACAGGTCCAAAGAAGTCACGTTTCAGGTGGCCCCGTTCAAAAGCGGATATCACGCTTTACTGGGACGGGAAGCATTCTCAATCTTCCAAGCAATACCCCATTACGGGTACATGAAGCTTAAGATGCCCGGGCCGAACGGAATTATCACTCTAGCTAGTGATCCGGACGTAGCACTCCGCGCTGAAAACAAGATGGCCGCATTAGCCCTTGAGGCACGATCCGAAGCCTTAGCGGCCGAGGAACTGACTGCGCTGTGCTCCACGGTTAACAGGTATGATGTGATACTCGATAATAGATCCAAATCCACATCCTTCAAGCCAGCTGACGAAATAGTCAAATTCCAGGTCCATCCAGCGAACCCCAATAAAACAGCTTCCATCGGGGCACGACTGAACCCTGATGTAGATGCCGCACTGCGAGAGTTCCTATGAGAGAACTGGGACATTTTCGCCTGGCACCCTTCAGACATGCCAGGGATCCCACGCAGGCTGGCCGAACACAGCTTAAATATCCTAAAAGGATTCAAACCTGTCAAACAAGCCCTTCGGCGTTTTTCCGAACCCAAGAGACAGGCTATGGGAGAGGAGCTAGCCAAGCTATTGGAGGCTGGATTCATTTGAGACATAAAACATCCGGACTGGCTAGCAAACTTGGTGATGGTACCAAAGAAGGACATATCCTGGCGCCTGTGTGTTGATTTTAAAGACCTCAACAAGGCTTGCCCAAAGGATCCCTTCCCCCTCCCCCGTATCGATCAAGTTATCGATGCCACCGCAGGACACGACTCGTTGTGTTTCCTCGACGCATACTCCGGATACCATCAAATCAAGATGGCAGAATCAGACCAAGCCGCAACAGCATTCATCACACCATACGGCCCATTCTGCTTCAACACAATGCCCTTCAGGCTGAAAAACGCCGGCGCAACATATCAGCGCATGATCCAGACATGTCTGGCAAATCAGATCGGCAAAACAGTGGAGGCGTATGTTGATGATGTGGTCGTCAAATCAAGACATGTCTAATCTCTAGTAGACGACTTGAGGCTTACATTCGATAACCTCCGAAAATATGACATCAAGCTCAACCCGGAAAAATGTGTCTTCGGTGTTCCCCGGCTGGGAATTGAAGCAAATCCGGCCAAGATCCGAGCTTTGTCACAATTGGATATCCCAAAGGACCTCAAACAAATACAAAAATTAACCGGATGCGTGGCGGCTTTAAGCCGCTTCATCTCCCGCTTGGGAGAAAAGACACTACCCCTCTATCACCTCCTTCGGCGCACCGAACACTTCGAGTGGACGGAGGCCGCCACGGCCGGACTTGATGAAATAAAAGCCATATTGGCAACAAACCCAGTCCTGGCCGCGCCGAACACCGGCGAACCAATGTTATTGTACATTGCAGCAACACATCAAGTTGTCAGCGCAGTGCTTGTTGTCGAGCGGGAAATGGATGGACACAAATTCCCCCTTCAAAGGCCGGTCTACTACGTATCCATTGTCCTCACTCCATGCAAATCACGGTACCCGCATTATCAAAAGATTGCATACGCGGTATTCATGGCATCCCGGAAGCTACGACACTACTTTCAAGAGTGTTCCATAACAGTAGCCTCGGAAGTACCACTCAACGATATTATCAACAACCGCGACACAACGGGCCGGATTGCAAAATGGGCCATCGAGCTTCTCCCATTCGATATAACCTATAAGCCACGGCGAGCTATTAAATCACAAGTTTTGGCCGACTTCGTCGCAGAATGGACGGAGGCCGAGCTCCCTAAAGAGTACGGCACATATTCAAACTGGATTATGCATTTCGACGGCTCCAAAATGTTGGCCGGACTGGGGGCTGGCGTCGTCCTGACGTCCCCCACAGGAGACACAGTCCAATATGTGCTCCAAATCATGTACATGGATTCCAACAATGCAGCCGAATATGAGGCCCTCCTACATGGTCTCCGAATAGCAGTATCCATGGGTATCCAGTGCCTATAGGTACGCGTGGATTCAAACCTCGCGATATCCCAAATAAATGGAGACTTCGACGCCAAGGACCCAAAAATGGCAGCTTACCGCAACGCCGTCCTAAAAATGTCAGCTCGGTTCGAAGGGCTGGAGTTTCACCATATAGCCCGAGAAAACAATCAAGCAGCGGACGTCCTGGCACGCATCGGAGAAAAACACGATGCAGTCCCCCCCAACATCTTTTTGGAAAGATTGTTCAAGCCATCCGTAGCATGGGAGGGGGAACCCGCAAATAACAGCCCGGACCCAGCCGCACCACTCGACGCCGAACAATCTGACACAATTGGAGGCTCTGCCAATGAAATTACACCTTCAGCCCATGTAATAATGGCGGTCATCGCCCCGTGGACAGAACCATTCCTAGCCTACCTTACTAGGCAGGAACTCCCAGAGGACCAAAACGAGGCCCGCTGCATCGTGCGGCGATCTAAAGCCTATAGAGTCCATGTGGGAGAGCTTTATAAGAAAAGCACTACCGGAGTCCTTCAAAGGTGCATCTCCGAAGAGGAAGGGCGGAACCTTCTGGCTGAAATTCATGCCGGACTCGGTGGTCACCACGCCGTTGCTCGGTCCCTTGTTAGCAAGGCTTTCCGTACAGGCTTTTATTGGCTGACGGCCCGGGCAGACGCTCAGGACCTAGTCCAACGATGCGCTGGTTGCCAACTTTTTGCCAACCAAAGCCACATGCCACCCACCGCACTCCAAACTATACCCATCACCTGGCCTTCTGCGGTCTGGGGGCTTGACATGGTCGGACCCCTTAAAGGTGGGACCAATAGGAAAAAATACTTACTGGTCATGGTGGATAAATTCACCAAATGGATAGAAGCCAAGCCTATTAAAACGGCCGAATCCGGACCTGTGATAGACTTCATATCCGGGGTTGTACACCGTTATGGCGTCCCCCACAGCATCATAACCGATAACGGTACAAACTTTACCGCCGACGAGGTAAAACTCTGGTGCAAAACATGGGCATCAAGCTCGATTATGTTTCCGTCTATCACCCACAAACCAACGGCCAGGTCAAACGTGCAAATGGTCTTATCATGAGCGGCATTAAACCCAGACTGGTGCAGTCCCTCAAGGAATCTAACACGCACTGGGTAGAGGAGCTCGACTCCATGCTATGGGGGCTGCGGACCACGCCAAATCGCACCACCGGATACACACCATTTTTTATGTTGTACGGCGCAGAGGCAGTTCTGCCCTGCGACATAATTCATGACTCACCTAGAGTGCGCATGTACGAAGAAAGAGAAGCCGAGCTCGATCGGCAGGACAACTTGGACGCCCTGGAGGAGGAGCGTGACGTGGCAAAAGCCCGTTCCGCATTTTATCAACAGCACGCCCGAAGATATCAAAGCAGAGAAGTACGGGCCAAAAATTACAATGTTGGCGAACTAGTTCTACGCCTGCCGGATAAGAAAAAGGACAAACTCAAGCCCAAGTGGGAAGGTCCATTCATAATCGACCAAGTCCTGACTGGCAGGGCGTACCGCCTGCGAGATGCGTCGGATAACCGACTCGAGCCGAACCCGTGGAACGCCACCCGTCTCTGAAGATTCTATGCCTAGCGCCGGACTCTGTGTTCGTCTCCTTCCTCTGTCCATTTTTTGCATTTTTCTATCTTACATTTCTCTCCTTCTCCTCTTTTCTTTTATAGCCCTTAAAGGCTCATCTAGTGACGCGCCACTCTTGCTCATTAAACCTGGGGGCTTCTTCAACAGGAGCTTATTTATACGGGCTTCACGCCCAACACATGCGTCAAACTTCCGCATGTACCTTTTTCTTCACCATTATATGCATCGATATGACTTAAGTTTTGGCCAAGCTGGGTTGCCTGGCTCCTGTGCTTACCCCTACGTTCCCGATTGTTCGGCTAGGCGGTAAAGGGAGCACCTCTGCGATTGTTACTGCCGGGTCAGCCGAATGTGTACCTCAGACTGGGTGAAGCCGAAAGCTAGCGTTCGTAAGGGAATATTCGGTCGGTGAGATAAAAGATGATCTTTTTACTCATTTTATGCGCCCCCGGATGCTTTTTCTGCGTCTTTTTACGCAGTCCGGACATGCACTTTAGGGAATGCCTCCCAGCGAAAGGAACCCCTAACGGAACTATTCTCTCTGGAAGATGTTTCTCACTAACCATGTAATATAACATAACTAGTTGGGCACTTGTCTAATAAAGCACTAATGACCCCTACGCCTGGTCTCCACGCATACCACGGTTCTTATATAACCGCTATGGTATTCGGACACACTCCGGACCGTCAGGTCCCGAGGTTGAAGCGAAAAGGTCGGCAACGACAAACGATCTACAATCCGGCTAGAAGGCATTACACATGTAAATTCAAAATTACATAGTCATTCTGACTGATTGTATTCCTCTTCTATACCATCTAACAGGCTGTCTAATTTACAGTCCTGCTGGGAATACTTCGGCCAACTCTACTTGGCCGTATACTAAGCTCACAGGGATCTCCTTCCCGGCAGGCCCCACTAGTCCGACCTCGGCCATGTGGTTTGGGTCAGACTTCGTAAAACGGGTCTTCACCATGGCCCAGGCTTTCCTAGCGCCTTGTCGGCAGGCCGATATCTTCCACAACCGGAAGCGCCGCCGAGCTCCCTTCAGCTTCTCCGCAAGCTCTCCAAGGCCCTCGGGCATGGAGTGGGCAGGCCATAAGGCTTGGGCAACACCTCGCATCGCCTGCCGAATTCGCTCGTGCAGTTGCATGAGTTCAGGAAGAAGGTCACCCGTAGAACCGGGCATCTCCTCTGCAGGACGACCTGTGAGCATACCTACAGACATTACTCTGTTAGTCGACTTCCTCGCCGAACTCTTTTTTTTCAAAGTTCGTTCAAGCACTTACTGAATATGCCGCGTCGAAGCCGCTGATTCTCCCTCGTGGAGTCCGACAGCTGGCTACGAACATCTTTAAGTTCGACGTCCAGCCTGGTGTTGGCATCCTGAAGATCATTCTTCTCTCGCCTCACCTTTGTCAACGTACTCTCACCGGCCTTTAGCCGGCGTAAGAGTTGTTGCTTTTCCGGATCGAGTCCGGCACCATCTGCAACATGATTTGTCAAATTTGCACCCACACCGCACAATACTAATCTTTTGAAGCGTATCTTACCTGAGGGGGTCTCTTTGGGCTCCCCTGCTGTGGCTAGTGCGGCCTCTAGTTGGGCCTTGCACTTTTCCAGCTCCTAGGACAGTACGGTATTCTTCTCTGTAAGAACTTGCTTATTAAATGATCCTTAAATCAGTTGCTCTAACTGTTTCAAGTCTCGGGGGCTACTGGTATATCTATATTTGACCAAAATTTTCTTACCCGTATGTCTTTTACATACTGCTCCGTGGCTCTGGCTAAACCATTTTGAGCGGCACGGAGGTACGCATCTCCCGAATTAAAGGCATCTAAAGCCTCTTGGGAGAAACAAGCGTCGCGTAGAACTGTCCGGTGACACCTGTGGTTCATGGCACTCTCCACTTCAGAATTTGTGGTAGACAACATGTCCGCATCCTCTGTCGGAGGAGCGTCCGGTGCGCGCCTTGTGCTCGCCTTTGCTTCCTGGCCAGACGTCGGAGCCTGGCTGGTGGGGGCGCGATTGGCAGCCTCTCTGGATGTAGTCCGGCGAGGTCTCTTCATTCTGAAGATAGCACGAACGTTAATATGCCCTGACAGAATAACACCAGGGAAACAGAGGGTGCGCTATACCTTTGCGCCGGCATCTCAGTCCGGACTGCATTCCTTTTTGCCCCACGGGGTCCTGCGGCCCCTCGTTGGCTAGCCGCCGCAGGTTCGGCCTCCTGCCTCGGAAATCTCCCCTGCAAAACACGGTTGTCGTCAGAAACACCGGAATACGTGAGAGTGGAATCTCTCTCAAGGGAATGAGACTCCGGTTTCTGTCACCTGGGAGGCCGGGATTAACCCTGGGTAATCAGCCGTGATGGCTACCAAGGTATTGTCCTTGCTTAGCTGATGGAACACCCCGTCGATAAGCTCCACCGATATGTCTGGGTCCTCTTCGGAGTCCGGATCGAGGGACCGTTCTGGGTCCTCGGGCTGTGGAGGGCGGCTGTTTATATCCTTTACCTCCTGTCATAGTTCCTGCACTGAAGTCGTTAGACTACATATCTAACCGTGGGAGTATAAAACAGACGGGCAAGCGCAATTATTCACTTACCGAACTTGGAGGATCGTACATAGTAAATCCGGCCTGCGGATTGACGTGGAGGAATTCCTCCTTTTCTCCCTTGTACAAAGAGGATAAGATCCTTACTAGGGCGGCAGCTGAGGCCGGCCCCTTACGACCGTAACGGGTGGCGTCATCCTCCCCGTTGAAATCCCACATGGGGTGGCCTCTATATTGAAGCGGCTGCACCCCTCGCATAATGCATGCGGCCATGACTCCAATCATGGTTGTCCGGAATGAGCCAACAGTCTTATCCGGCCCATCAGGTAAAGGATGTCTCTGTCGCTTTCTTTCTAAGAGCTCCGCGGACGCCAGCTCAAGCGTTTCTTCAATGGGGCACTGTTGAACTCAGGGAGACCGACCCAGATAGGGTCCTGTAGCGGGACGTCATCTATGTAAAACCATTCCGAAGGCCAGTCCTCGGATGCCTTCTTTGGGGTTCCGGATAGGTATCCGGTCCCGGTGATGCGCCATACTTCGGCTCCGCCCACTTGGTATATAGACCCCTCTCGAGAACGGGGCACCAGGCAGAATAACCTCTTCCACAGTGCGAAATGAGCCTCAACGCCTAAAAATAGCTCGCAAAGGGCGACGAAACCCGCAATATGTAATACGGAGGCGGGCGTGAGATTGTGCACCTGGAGGCCGTAGAACTCCAGAAGCCCGCGGAGAAATGGATGAATTGGAAACCCCGGTCCCCTTATTAGATAGGGGACGAGGCACACCCACTCTCCTTTAGAAGGATTGGGGGTGCTCTCCGCTTGTTTTCTGCCATTATAGGTGGCGAGACCGGCTCGGACCGGGACCATGTATGCCTGAGGGAGAAATCCCTTGGCCTGAAGCGACACTAACTCGCTATGCGGGATGGTGCAACTCTCCCAGTCCCCGAGTTTGGGACCGGAGGGGCGAGGGAAGGAGCTGCGACGGCTGGTCATGTTGGAATGGACCTTTGCTGGAAGCGCTCTGATGATAACTTGCGGAGAGGAGAAGATGTGGTTTGGACCTAAATCCCCATCCCGTTAAATAGGCGGCTCGTTTATACGGCTAGGGGCATGGATGTAAAAATGCCCTGGCTTTTCGCATTCGTTTGACATGTGGAAGACGACCATTATTGGGCGTGGGAGTCGAGGAGCGCTACATTACAAAAATCGGACATTATTCCTACAGGTACACAGGATTTGGAGACGAACAATCTGCGCGCCGGACTCATCGTCATTGAAGCCTGGTTCGGGGGCTACTGAGGGAGTCCTGGATTAGGGGGTGTTCGAGTAGCCGGACTATACCTTCAGCCGGACTCCTGGACTATGAAGATACAAGATTGAAGACTTCGTCCCGTGTCCGGATGGGACTTTCCTTGGCGTGGAAGGCAAGCTTGGCGATGCGGATATTCAAGATCTCCTACCATTGTAACCGACTCTGTGTAACCCTAACCCTATCCGGTGTCTATATAAACCGGAGGGTGGTAGTCCGTAGGACATCAACTCCATATACAACAATCATACCATAGGCTAGCTTCTAGGGTTTAGCCTCCTTGATCTCGTGGTAGATCCACTCTTGTACTACTCATATCATCAATATTAATCAAGCAGGACGTAGGGTTTTACCTCCATCGAGAGGGCCCGAACCTGGGTAAAACATCATGTTCCCTGCCTCCTGTTACCATCCGGCCTAGACGCACAGTTCGGGACCCACTACCCGAGATCCGCCGGTTTTGACACCGACAAAGGGGATCTGGCGAGGGAGAGGGAGGAATTAGCTAGGGGGGAAGCTTACTAATGGCGCACCCCACAGCGGTGCGCCATAAGTATGTTTTTTTAGATAGCAATGGCGCACCCCCGTCGGTGCGCCATTAGTAATCTTTTTTTATATAGCAATGGCGCACCAGCAGAAGGTGCGCCATTAGTAATCTTTTTTTATATAGCAATGGTGCACCAGCCAGAGGTGCGCCATAAGTAATTTTTATTATTATTATTTTTTTGTTGCATCTAATAATTTTTAAGAAAATGAATATGAATATGAAACAGTAATATTTGTTTATAAAAATAGTAATAATTTTTTAAAAATATCATCAAATTTGTTATTTCAAAATATTTATGAATATGAAAAAATATCATCAAATTTATTATTTGAAAATATCATCAAATTTGTTATTTGAAAATGTAATCAAAATTGTATTATTTTTGCAATTTTAGTTGCATTTATTTGTGACGGTGGAGCGGGCTGGGGAGGGTGCGGGGGACGGTGCGGTGGGTCGTCGGAGGGGGATCGAGATCTGGCGAGGTGGGATAGCGATCGAGATGGTGGGGGATCGAGATCGAGTGTCCACGAAATTTAAAAACATTCATGAGTTCAAAAAGTGCCCATGAAATACAACCGAGAAATGAAGGCTACAATTTAAATACAATCGATCTTAGCTAGCTATCTGTTCACAATCTTCTTGCCCTCATTTTTCGTAAATGGAGTTCTTCTCTTGAACGGACGTCCTTTAGGTAGGGTGGTCCTGCTTCTTCTTGTGGTGTATGCTGCTACCTCATCGTCGTCGTCATGTTCGATCTTCGGGTCGCCGTACTTGTCGAAGTCTTGCTCATTGGCTACTCCATCCATTCCGATAATCTTCCTTTTGCCTCTCCTCACGACAACACGACTGGACTTTGACGGTTCGGTAATGAAGAAGCATTGGTCCACTTGGGAAGCCAGTACGCCTCATAGGTCATCAGGTTGTGCTCGGTGAAGGAAATATGCCCTAGAGGCAATAATAAAGTTATTATTTATTTTCTTATTTCATAATAAATGTTTATTATTCATGCTAGAATTGTATTAACCGGAAACATAATACATGTGTGAATACATAGACAAACAGAGTGTCACTAGTATGCCTCTACTTGACTAGCTCGTTAATCAAAGATGGTTATGTTTCCTAAGCATAGACAAAGAGTTGTTATTTGATTAACGGGATCACATCATTAGGAGAATGATGTGATTGACTTGACCCATTCCGTTAGCTTAGCACTCGATCGTTTAGTATGTTTCTATTGCTTTCTTCATGACTTATACATGTTCCTATGACTATGAGATTATGCAACTCCCGTTTACCGGAGGAACACTTTGTGTGCTACCAAACGTCACAACGTAACTGGGTGATTATAAATGAGCTCTACAGGTGTCTCCAAAGGTACATGTTGGGTTGGCGTATTTCGAGATTAGGATTTGTCACTCCGATTGTCGGAGAGGTATCTCTGGGCCCTCTCGGTAATGCACATCACATAAGCCTTGCAAGCATTGCAACTAATGAGTTAGTTGCGAGATGATGTATTACAGAACGAGTAAAGAGACTTGCCGGTAACGAGATTGAACTAGGTATTGAGATACCGACGATCGAATCTCGGGCAAGTAACATACCGATGACAAAGGGAACAACGTATGTTGTTATGCAGTCTGACCGATAAAGATCTTCGTAGAATATGTAGGAGCCAATATGAGCATCCAGGTTCCGCTATTGGTTATTGACCGGAGACATGTCTCGGTCATGTCTACATTGTTCTCGAACCCGTAGGGTCCGCACGCTTAAGGTTTCGATGATAGTTATATTATGAGTTTATGAGTTCTGATGTACCGAAGGAGTTCGGAGTCCCGGATGAGATCGGGGAAATGACGAGGAGTCTCGAAATGGTCGAGACGTAAAGATCGATATATTGGACGACTATATTCGGACATCGGAAAGGTTCCGAGTGGTTCGGATATTTTTTGGAGTACCGAGGAGTTACGAGAATACGGGGGAAGAAGTATATGGGCCTTATTGGGCTTTAGGGGAGAGGGAGAGGCAGGCCGCGCCCCCCCCCCCCAAGGCCTAGTCCGAATTGGACTAGGGGGAGGGGCTGCGCCCCCTCCTTCCTTCTCTTCCCTCTTCCCCTTCCTTGTCTCCTACTCCTACTACATGGAAGGACTCCTAGTTGGACTAGGAAAAGGGGAATCCTACTCCCGATGGGAGTAGGACTCCCCTAGAGCGCGCCATAGAGAGGGCCGGCCCTCCCCTCCTCCACTCCTTTATATACGGGGGCAGGGGCACACCTAGACACACAAGTTGATCCACGTGATCATATTCTTAGCCGTGTGCGGTGCCCCCTTCCACCATAGTCCTCGATAATATTGTAGCGGTGCTTAGGCGAAGCCCTGCGACGGTAGTACATCAAGATCGTCACCACGAGAACTCTTCCCCGACACTTTGCTGGATCGGAGTCTGGGGATCATCATCGAGCTGAACGTGTGCTAGAACTCGGAGGTGCCGTAGTTTCGGTGCTTGATCGGTCGGGCCATGAAGACGTACGACTACATCAACCACGTTGTGCTAACGCTTTCGTTGTTGATCTACAAGGGTACGTAGATCACACTCTCCCCTCTCGTTGCTATGCATCACCATGATCTTGCGTGTGCGTAGGAATTTTTTTGAAATTACTACGTTTCCCAACACTCGGCGCCCTGTGACAAGGCGAATATGAGTTGTTCTTCCGCGGAAGAATCCTCATGTAAAGGGTAAGATAGAAGCTTCTGCTTGAACCAACACGTGAAACATGAGTTGTGCTCTTTGATTATATCTCCGTCCGTCCTCTGTTGGCCTCGGTCATTGTACGTCTTCTCAATAAAGGTTTTGTGCTCTACCACCCAAGGATCGACCACGTCTATGTGTTGTAGCGCGACTAGGTTTGCTCTTTCAAAGTCGGCGAGTTGACCCTCGAAGTCGACATGCATTTCACGGCGACCCTCACGGTGACCCCATCCAGCGAGCCTGCCGAGGTGCCTGTTGACGGGCAGACCAATGGGGTTCTCGATGCCTAGATAATTCGTGTAGTAGGAGATGCACTCTTCGGTCAGAAAGCCCCTGGCTATGCTTCCCTCTGGACGTGACATGTTGCAAACGTATGCTTTGATGACACCATTCATCCTTTCGAATGGCATCATGCTGTGCAGGAACGTCGGCCCGAGTTGGATGATATCCTCCATGATATGGACCAGGAGATGCACCATAACGTCGAAGAATGCGGGCGGGAAGTACATCTCAAGCTCGCATAGTATCACCACGATCTCTTCCTGTAGCCTTCTAAGTTGCCTCACGCCAACCGACTTCCGAGAGACGACGTCGAAAAAGTTGCATAGGCCAAATAGCATTTCACGGACGTGCGCGTCCATGATCCCACGGATTGCAACTGGAAGTATCTGCGTCATCAGCACGTGATAGTCGTGAGACTTCATCCCACTGAACTTCTGCTTCGCTGGGTCTAGGTATCTGCTTATCTTCCCCGCGTAACCATAAGGAAGTTTTACTCCTACGAGGCAGGTGAAAAACGGCTCGATCTCCTCCTGACTTAGAGTGAAGCACGTGGGGTAGTCATTTCCGATCTTCTTGGCCTTTTTGCCTTTGCGACGACTTTCTGTGTCCTGCTTCGCCTCATCATCATCATCATCATCATCATCATCATCATCATTAGCGTGAAGCTCCTGCCTGATGCCCATTGATTTCAAGTCTGCCCTTGCTTTCGGCCCATCTTTGGTCCTCTCTGGCATGTTGAGCAGGGTACCAAGCCGACTCTCGCACACGTTCTTCGTGATATGCATGACATCAAGGCTGTGAGGCACACGATGGATCTTCCAGTACGGCAAGTCCCAGAAAACATACCTCGTTTTCCATACCTTCAGCAGCGGCTCTGGCGTCTTTCGCTTCTTTCCCGGCTCTGGCGCCTTTTGCTTCTTTCCCGGTAGTGGGCAATCTTTCCAATTTTTCAACAGCTCGTCTATTTCCTCGCCGCTCCTCGTACGCGGGCGTCTTCGGGGTTCGGTTTCACCATCGAACAGATCCTTGCGTTTTCTCCACGGGTCATCGTCGCGAAGCCACCTTCGATGTCCCATGAACACGATTTTTGAAGACCCGGGATCTCTATCTAGCTGGTGATACGTTGTGTCATCCATGCACCTGACGCATCCAGAAAATCCGTGGACCACCTGCCCCACGAGATATCCGTAACTGAGATAGTCGTGCACCGTCATGAGCAGTGCGACTCTCATAGGGAAATATTCTTTCTCTGTGACGTCCCACGTATTGGCTGGCATTTTCCACAGCGTGCCTAGCTCCTCTTTCAGCAGCCCCAGATACAGATTGATGTCGTTCCCTGGTTGTTTCGGCCCTTCAATTAGCATACTCATGTGAATGTACTTCCTCTTCATGCACAACCAGGGGAGAGGTTGTACATCCACACAAACACAGGCTAGGTGCTATGTGTGCTTCTCTGGCTGCCAAACGGATTGACTCCATCGGTGCTCGCGCCCAGCATGATGTTCCTTGGATCGTTCCCAAATTCTGGGTCTTCTAAGTTCAACGCTTGCCACTGGCTCGCATCCTTAGGGTGACTCAGCATCTTGTCTTTTTTATTTATCTCCGGATCATTTCCGTCATCTTCCCGCTTCTTCTCCTCCCTATCCGCGTGCCAACGCAGGAGCTTTGCTACCTTAGGGTCCGCGAAATACCGCTACAGACAAGGATTGATCGGAAAGTACCACGCCACTTTTCGAGGAGCTTTCTTCCTCTTCTTGTATCGAGTGACGCCGTACACTGGACATATGGTAGACTCTGTGTGCTCGTCCCGATAAATGATGCAATTGTTCATGCACACATGGTATTTCACGTGCGGTAAATCCAGAGGACACACGATTTTCGTCGCCTCCTCGAAACTGGTCGGGCACTTGTTCCCCTTGGAAAGACGTTCGTGCCAGAATGACATGTTCTCGTCGAAGCATGCGTCGGTCATTTTGTGTTTTACCTTCACCTCCAGAGCCATGAGCGTTACTTTCAGGCGGGTATCCTCGGGCCTGCATCCTTCATACAATGGACTAACCGCGTCTACCTCCAGTTGATCCAGCTTGGCTTTCTCTCGGGCGGTAGCTCTTGCGTTATCCGTGTGCTTGAGAAGCAGCTCTTGAATATGAGGGTCCCGCACCTAGACTCCATCATCGTCTGCTCCGGCATCTTCATCTTCATGATCATGCCCTTCGTCTTGATCTTCCTCATCATCATGTCCGGCATCTTCTACATGATGACTGTGTACAACATCACCGTCGTGATCATGTCCTGGAGATTCTTCGTCTTCTCGCCCGCCCGAGCCGCGGTGGTTGTCTTGCTGCCCTTCCTCATTTCTTGGCCGACCCCCATGGACGACTTCATAGTCATCTTCATCACCTTGCCACCGATAGCCATCCATGAAACCATGCAAGAGCAGGTGGTCCCGCACCTGCCCGAAATCCGGGTCCGCAATAAGGCTCTTCAGCTTGCATCTTCGACACGGACATCTTATCTCCGTCTCGTTCTTTTGAAGCATCTCGGCCTTCGTGGAGCTCAAAAACCTATTCACAATGCCTTCGGTCATCATGCGGACCATGGTCGCCTGCGGGGTAGAGCAAAACGATATTTTAGAACTAAGAAAAAATTTGGCATGACTTTCCCTAAAAATAGGACCAAAAAGAATGCATAGTGCCAAAATTCTCACCGAAACGGAAATGAATCAACATTCCGACAAAATATTGGCAACTATCGCATTTCAAATATCGGTACCTGCAAACACAAACATATATGCAACACCACAAACATATGCAACACCACAAACATACATAGATCTAGCTAGGCCACAAAAGGTGCATGTGCACGTTGTTGGAGCGAGTTAGGGAGAAAAAAAGTAGATCTACAACATAAAGATAGCTTTGCCCTTACTCTCCTATGAAAAAAGGTAATTTAACCACTTAATTTTGATGAATATATGATGCAAATGAGGCGAGGAGGAGGAGGCAGCCGACACAAGCTTGGAGAAGGAGGTGGAGGGAATGAAGTGGGAAAGTGAGTGTGTAGGTGTGGCTGTCCAAAATATCTAGCTGGTCCCAGGTTACTAATGGCGCACCATCCACTCATGCGCCATTAGTAACCCTACATACTAATGGCGCACCTGCTGGTGGTGCGCCATTAGTAGTTTTGCAAAAAACTAGTAATGGCGCAATTCGTGGCTGGTGTGCCATTACTAGTTAGAACTAGTAATGGCGCATTGTGCCTCGATGCGCCATTAGTATGTTTGGAAAAATGAAAAAAAAATTGTTACTAGTGGCGCACTATGTGTCTGGTGCGCCATTTCCACACTAATGGCGCACCAACACATGGTGCGCCATTAGTATATAGTAGTGGTGCATCACATGTCTGATGTGCCATTAGTGTCAATTTCATCTATAGCCCTTTTCTTAGTAGCGCCCTTCAGAAAAAAAATGCTAGCCCCTGAACAGCTGACGCGTGGATGCCTATTGGTCCCAGTTGGTGCCACCAACCGGGACCAAAGGGCCTCCTGCCTGGGCTCACCGCACCGGCCACGTGGAGGCCCATCTGTCCCGGTTCGTGTAAGAACCGGTACTAAAGGCCTAGGGCTTTAATAACGATCCTTTAGTCCCGGTTCGGAAACCGGGACAAATAACCATTTTTCTACTAGTGTTGGGATCTCCGTCAGCAGCAATTTCCCTTTCTTATCGGTGGCCATCGGGAGGTGGACCGGAGTTGGACGCCGGCGGAAGAGCACCCAGCCGCCAGGAACCCTCGGGGAGAGAAGATGGGGAGTGTGACCGATTTTACGTGCTGCCAAAGTGGGCTTGCTGGGTCACGGGCCACATTGGGACAAGTCCATTTGTCATCCTAGGAGGGAAAAAAATGTTAACTACAGCCTCGGTAGCGTATTCTACTGTAGCAATGATTTTTTTCGCTCACCAAGAAAAATGTAGCGACAAGTGGCTGTCCGTTCTTGCAAATCGCCACATGAAAACCACATGTCGGCACATCTGATTATTTCTAGACTGAACTCACCCCAAAGGGTTCAATGCCGCACGAGCGGGGCGGCACGGCGCCCGCCGTCCCCGCCCCCGGGGAGGATGTGCTGATGGACGCGAGGTGGCGGGTCTGGTACGCGACGGACATCGTGATGGCGCAGCGGATATCGATGTCCGATGGAGTACTCTGGTTCCGTCGGGAGGCGCTGCGCATCGTGCTTCTAGACGAACGTGGATGCACAGTCGACGCCCGATTTCTCCGGGAAGGTGAGTCCGTAGACATCGGAGATATCATCTTGTTCCCCTGCCACTTCGCTAGGGTTCGAGATCGAATTCCGGCGTCGGTCGCCGGCGTCGTTCGCGCAGCGGACGTGACTCGAGCGGGGAGGCCTGTGGCGCGCGGCGCGGGTACGCTTCCTCCGCCCCTGGCAGGAGGTCCAGGGCTGCTGGGGCGTGGACCGGTCCACCATGGCCCTGATGATCGACACGTGGGGCAAACGAGATCGGACCTCCATGATAGACCCAACCCTAGGGTTTCCTTGTGCGCCGCGGGTATAAAACCAAACCCTGAGCCCCCGCCCCTCACTTTCGATCTGAGCGAGTGCTTGTCTCACTTCTGGGATGCGCCGCTGGGGGCTAGATCTAGGGTTCCTCAATCCTTTGGCTGGTGGGAAGGAAAAATTCGTGGAGATAGTCGTTCTTTTGCCCAAGTTGTGGCATCCCCCACACAGATTCCATCGCTCGATCCAATTGACAAGAGCAAAATCACCATGAGGGAAGAGGGATTTGGTGCGGGCGACATGGTCGTGGGGCTGGGCGCTTCGATCGTGGCCGGGGACGCGGTCGTGGCCTTGACCACCACGTCTGGAAGCGCAAGACGGAGACGGGGGACTCGTCGACACAGAGAGCTTCGGGATCTGGAGATGCGGGATCGGAGAAGTGGGACAAGGCGGCCGGAGGCAACCAGGCTGAGCTTCTTCGCCGGGAGCGGTGGAGAGCGGACGAGGGGGACACGAGCACGGTCCGCAACCATGGGAAGAACACCACTCCTCCTCGTGCGCAAGATCCTCCTGCATACCCTGGTAATATTGCTCCTCGCCCTGATGTTGGAAATATGCCCTAGAGGCAATAATAAAAGTATTATTATTATATTTCCTTGTTCATGATAATTGTCTTTTATTCATGCTATAACTATATTATCCGGAAATCGTAATACACGTGTGAATACATAGACCACAATATGTCCCTAGTGAGCCTCTAGTTGACTAGCTCGTTGTGATCAACAGATAGTCATGGTTTCCTGGCTATGGACATTGGATGTCGTTGATAACGGGGTCACATCATTAGGAGAATGATGTGATGGACAAGACCCAATCCTAAGACTAGCACAAAAGATCGTGTAGTTCATTTGCTAGAGCTTTGCCAATGTCAAGTATCTCTTCCTTCGACCATGAGAGCGTGTAACTCCTGGATACCGTAGGAGTGCTTTGGGTGTATCAAACGTCACAACGTAACTGGGTGACTATAAAGGTGCACTACAGGTATCTCCGAAAGTATCTATTGTTTTATGCGGATCGAGACTGGGATTTGTCACTCCGTGTAAATGGAGAGGTATCTCTGGGCCCACTCGGTAGGACATCATCATATGCGCAATGTGACCAAGGAGTTGATCACGGGATGATGTGTTACGGAACGAGTAAAGTGACTTGCCGGTAACGAGATTGAACAAGGTATTGGATACCGACGATCGAATCTCGGGCAAGTAACATACCGATAGACAAAGGGAATTGAATACGGGATTGATTAAGTCCTTGACATCGTGGTTCATCCGATGAGATCATCGTGGAACATGTGGGAGCCATCATGGGTATCCAGATCCCGCTGTTGGTTATTGACCGGAGAACGTCTCGGTCATGTCTACATGTCTCCCGAACCCGTAGGGTCTACACACTTAAGGTTCGATGACGCTAGGGTTATAAAGGAAGTTTGTATGTGGTTACTGAATGTTGTTCGGAGTCCCGGATGAGATCCCGGACTTCACGAGGAGTTCCGGAATGGTCCGGAGGTAAAGATTTATATATGGGAAGTCCTATTTTGGCCACCAGAAAATGTTCGGGATTTTTCGGTATTGTACCGGGAAGGTTCTAGAAGGTTCCGGAGTGGGGCCCACCTGCATGGGGGGACCCACATGGACGTGGGTAGTGGGGGCAAGGCCCCACACCCCTGGTCAAGGCGCACCAAGATCCCCCCTTTGAAGGAATAAGATCATATCCCGAAGGGATAAGATCAAGATCCCTAAAAAGGGGGGATAACAATCGGTGGGGAAGGAAATAATGAGATTTCTTTCCTCCCACCTTGGCCAACGCCCAATGGACTTGGAGGGCAAGAAACCAGCCCCTCCACCCCTATATATAGTGGGGAGGCGCATGGGAGCTATACACGAAGTTCTGGCACAGCCCTACCTCTCTTCCTACTCCTCCTCTCCCATGGTGCTTGGCGAAGCCCTGCTGGATTGCCACGCTCCTCCACCACCACCACGCCGTTGTGCTGCTGTTGGATGGAGTCTTCCTCAACCTCTCCCTCTCTCCTTGCTGGATCAAGGCGTGGGAGACGTCACCGGGCTGTACGTGTGTTGAACGCGGAGGTGCCGTCCGTTCGGCACTAGGATCATCGGTGATTTGAATCACGACGAGTACGACTCCATCAACCCCGTTCACTTGAACGCTTCCGCTTAGCGATCTACAAGGGTATGTAGATGCACTCTCCTTCTACTCGTAGCTCGTTTCTCCATAGAAAGATCTTGGTGACACGTAGGAAAATTTTGAATTTCTGCTACGTTCCCCAACAGTGGCATCATGAGCTAGGTCTATTGCGTAGATTCTTTGCACGAGTAGAACACAAAGTAGTTGTGGGCGTTGATGTTGTTCAATATGCTTACCGTTACTAGTCCAATCTTGTTTCGACGGTATTGTGGGATGAAGCGGCCCGGACCGACCTTACACGTACTCTTACATGAGACAGGTTCCACCGATTGACATGCACTTGGTGCATAAGGTGGCTAGCGGGTGCCAGTCTCTCCACTTTAGTCGGAACGGATTCGATGAAAAGGGTCCTTATGAAGGGTAAATAGCAATTGGCATATCACGTTGTGGTTTTGCGTAGGTAAGAAACGTTCTTGCTAGAAACCCATAGCAGCCACGTAAAACATGCAAACAACAATTAGAGGACGTCTAACTTGTTTTTGCAGGGTATGCTATGTGATGTGATATGGCCAAGAAGAATGTGATTAATGATATGTGATGTATGAGATTGATCATGTTCTTGTAATAGGAATCACGACTTGCATGTCGATGAGTATGACAACCGGCAGGAGCCATAGGAGTTGTCTTAATTTATTGTATGACCTGCGTGTCATTGAACAACGCCATGTAAACTACTTTACTTTATTGCTAAACGCGTTAGTCACAGAAGTAGAAGTAGTCGTTGGCATGACAACTTCATGAAGACACGATGATGGAGATCATGATGATGGAGATCATGGTGTCATGCCAGTGACGATGATGATCATGGAGCCCCGAAGATGAAGATCAAAAGGAGCAAAATGATATTGGCCATATCATGTCACTATTTGATTGCATGTGATGTTTATTATGATTATGCATCTTGTTTACTTAGGACGACGGTAGTAAATAAGATGATCCCTTACAAAATTTCAAGAAGTGTTCTCCCCTAACTGTGCACCATTGCTACAGTTCGTCGCTTCTAAGCACCACGTGATGATCGGGTGTGATGGATTCTTACGTTCACATACAACGGGTGTAAGACAGTTTTACACAGCGAAAACACTTAGGGTTAACTTGACGAGCCTAGCATGTACAGACATGGCCTCGGAACACGGAGACCGAAAGGTCGAGCATGAGTCGTATAGTAGATATGATCAACATGAAGATGTTCACCGATGATGACTAGTCCGTCTCACGTGATGATCGGACACGGCCTAGTTGACTCGGATCATGTAATCACTTAGATGACCAGAGGGATGTCTATCTGAGTGGGAGTTCATAAGATGAACTTAATTATCTTGAACATAGTCAAAAGACCTTTTGCAAATTATGTCGTAGCTCCCGCTTTAGTTCTACTATTTTAGACATGTTCCTAGAGAAAATATAGTTGAAAGTTGATAGTAGCAATTATGAGGACAGTAGAAAGCTTATGTCCTTAATGCACCGCTCAGTGTGCTGAACCCCAAACCTCGTCTGTGGATGTTGTGAACATGGGACATACACGTTTTGATAACTACGTGATAGTTCAGTTAAACGGTTTAGAGTTGAGGCACCAAAGACGTTTTCGAAATGTCGCAGAACATATGAGATGTTTCGAGGGCTGAAATTGGGATTTCAGGCTCGTGCCCACGTCAAGAGGTATAAGACCTCCAACGATTTTCTTAGCCTGCAAACTAAGGGAGAAAAGCTCAATTGTTGAGCTTGTGCTCAGATTGTCTGAGCACAACAATCACTTGAATCGAGTGGGAGTTGATCCTCCAGATGAGATAGTGATGTTTCCCCAAAGTCATTGCCACCAAGCTGCTAGAGCTTCGTGATTAACTATAACATATCAGGGATAGATATGATAATCCTTGAAATATTCATGATGTTTGACACCGCGAAAGTAGAAATCAAGAAGGAGCATCAATTGTTGATGGTTGGTGAAACCACTAGTTTCAAGAAGGGCAAGGGAACAAAGGGATACTTCATGAAACGGCAATTCAGCTGCTGCTCTAGTGAAGAAACCCAAGGTTGAACCCAAACCCGAGACTAAGTGCTTCTGTAATAAGGGGAACAACCACTGGAGCAGCATTACCCTAGATACTTGGTAGATGAGAAGGCTGGCAAGGTCGATAGAAGTATATTGGATATACATTATGTTAATGTGTACTTTACTAGTACTCCTAGTAGCACCAGGGTATTGGATACCGGTTCGGTTGCTAAGTGTTAGTAACTCGGAATAAAAGCTACGGAATAAACGGAGACTAGCTAAAGGTGAGCTGACGATATATGTTGGAAGTGTTTCCAAGGTTGATATGATCAAGCATCGCACGCTCCCTCTACCGCCGAGATTGGTGTTTGCGTTGAGCATAGACATGATTGGATTATGTCTATCGCAATACGGTTATTCATTTAAGGAGAATAATGGTTACTCTATTTTTGAATAATACCTTCAATGGTCTTGCACCTAAAGGAATGGTTTATTGAATCTCGGTCGTAGTGATACACATTTTCATGCCAAAAGATATAAGATAGTAATGATAGTACCACTTACTTGTGGCACTGCCATGTAAGTCATAATGGTATAAAACGCATGAAGAAGCTCCATGTTGATGGATCTTTGGACTCACTCGTTTTTGAAAAGTTTGAGACATGCGAACCATGTCTATTGGTGTATATGCATGAAGAAACTCCATGCAAATGGATCGTTCGGACTCACTTGATTTTGAATCACTTGAGATATGCAAATCATACCACATGGGCAAGATGACTGAAAAGCCTCATTTTCAGTAAGATGGAACAAGATAGCAACTTGTTGGAAGTAACACATTTTGATGTGTGCAGTCGAATGAGTGCTGAGGCATGCAGTGAATATCATTATGTTCTTACTTCACAGATGATTCGAGTAAATGTTGAGTATATTTACTTGATGAAACACAAGTCTGAATTATTGAATGGTTCAATTTATTTCAGAGTGAAGTAGCAGATCATTGTGACAAGAGGATAAAATGTCTATGATATGATCATAGAGATGAATATCTGAGTTACGAGTTTTGGCACACAATTAAGACATTGTGGAAATTGTTTCGCAATTAATACCGCCTGGAACACCATAATGTGATGGTGTGTCTGAACATCATAGTTGCACCCTATTGGATATGGTGCGTACCATGATGTCTCTTATCGAATTACCACTATCGTTCATGGGTTAGGCATTAGAGACAACCACATTCACTTTAAATAGGGCACCACGTAATTCCGATGAGATGACACCGTATGAATTATGGTTTAGAGAAACCTAAGTTGTCGTTTCTTAAAAGTTTGGGGCTGCGGCGCTTATATGAAAAAGTTTCAGGTTCATAAGCTCGAACCCAAAGCGGATAAAATGCATCTTCATAGGAAACCCAAAACAGTTGGGTATACCTCCTAATTCAGATCCGAAAGCAATATGGATTGTTTCTAGAATCGGGTCCTTTCTCGAGGAAAAGTTTCTCTCGAAAGAATTGAGTGGGAGGATGGTGGAGACTTGATGAGGTTATTGAACCGTCTCTTCAACTAGTGTGTGACAGGGCACAGGGAGTTGTTCCTGTGGTACCTACACCAATTGAAGTGGAAGCTTATGATATTGATCATGAAACTTCGGATCAAGTCACTCCCAAACCTCGTAGGATGACAAGGATGCGTACTACTTCAGAGTGGTACGTAATCCTGTCTTGAAGGTCATGTTGCTAGACAACAATGAACCTACGAGCTATGGAGAAGCGATGGTGGGCCCGGATTCCGATAAACGGCTTGAGGCCATAAAATCCGAGAGAGGATCCATGTATGAAAACAAAGTGTAGACTTTGGCAGAACGGCTCGATGGTCGTAAGGCTAATGAGTACAGATGGATTTCAAAAGGAAGACGGACAATGATGGTAAATGTCACCATTAAGAAAGCTCGACTTGTCGTTAAGATGTTTTCCGACAAGTTCAAGGAGTTGACTACGATGAGATTTTCTCACTCGTAGCGATGCTAAGAGTCTGTTGGAATTATATTAGCGATTACTGCATTATTTATGAAATCTTGCAGATAGGATGTCAAAACATTGTTTCCTCGACAATTTTAATGAGGAAAGGTTGTATGTGATACAACCGGAAGGTTTTGTCAATCCCGAAAGATGCTAATAAGTATGCAAAGCTCCAGCAATCCTTCTAAGGACTGGAGTGAGCATCTCGGAGTTGGAATGTATGCTTTGATGATGATCAAAAAATTTGGGTTTGTACAAAGTTTATGAGAAACTTGTATTTCCAAAGAAGTGAGTGGGAGCACTATAGAATTTCTGATGAGTATATGTTGTTGACATATTGTTGATCAGAAATGACGTAGAATTTCTGGAAAGCATATAGGGTTATTTTGAAAGTGTTTTTCAATGGAAAGCCTGAATTAAGCTACTTGAACATTGAGCATCAAGATCTATAAGGATAGATCAAAATGCTTAATAATACTTTCAAATGAGCACATACCTTGACATGATCTTGAAGGTGTTCAAGATGGACCAGTCAAAGAAGGAGTTCTTGCCTGAGTTGTAAGGTACGAAGTTAAGACTTAAAGCTCGACCACGGCAGAATAGAGAGAAAGGACGAAGGTCGTCCCCTATGCTTAAGACGTAGGCTCTTCGGTATGCTATGCTGTGTACCGCACCTGAAGTGTGCCTTGCCATGAGTCAGTCAAGGGGTACAAGAGTGATCCAAGAATGGCTCACAGGACAGCGGTCAAAGTTATCCTTAGTAACTAGTGGAGTAAGGAATTTTCTCGATTATGGAGGTGGTAAAAGAGTTCGTCGTAAAGGTTACGACGATGCAAGCTTGACACCTATCTGGATAGCTCTGAGTAGAGAGACCGGATACATATAATGGAGCAATAATTTAGAATAGCTCCAAGTAAAACAGTTGTTTGGAATAGCTCCAAATAGAGCGTGGTAGCTGCATCTAGGAGATGACATAGAGATTTGTAAAGCACACACGGATCTGAAAGGTTCAGACCCGTTGACTAAAACCTCTCTCACAAGCAACATGATCAAACATAAAACTCATTGAGTGTTAATCACATAGTGATGTGAACTAGACTACTGACTCTAGTAAACTCTTGGGTATTAGTCACATGGCGATGTGACCTGTGAGTGTTAATCACATGGCGATGTGAACTAGATTATTGACTCTAGTGCAAGTGGGAGACTGTTGGAAATATGCCCTAGAGGCAATAATAAAAGTACTATTATTATATTTCCTTGTTCATGATAATTGTCTTTTATTCATGCTATAACTGTATTATCCGGAAATCGTAATACACGTGTGAATACATAGACCACAATATGTCCCTAGTGAGCCTCTAGTTGACTAGCTCGTTGTGATCAACAGATAGTCATAGTTTCCTGGCTATGGACATTGGATGTCGTTGATAACGGGATCACATCATTAGGAGAATGATGTGATGGACAAGACCCAATCCTAAGACTAGCACAAAAGATCGTGTAGTTCATTTGCTAGAGCTTTGCCAATGTCAAGTATCTCTTCCTTCGACCATGAGAGCGTGTAACTCCTGGATACCGTAGGAGTGCTTTGGGTGTATCAAACGTCACAACGTAACTGGGTGACTATAAAGGTGCACTACAGGTATCTCCGAAAGTATCTATTGTTTTATGCGGATCGAGACTGGGATTTGTCACTCCGTGTAAACGGAGAGGTATCTCTGGGCCCACTCGGTAGGACATCATCATATGCGCAATGTGACCAAGGAGTTGATCACGGGATGATGTGTTACGGAACGAGTAAAGTGACTTGCCGGTAACGAGATTGAACAAGGTATTGGATACCGACGATCGAATCTCGAGCAAATAACATACCGATAGACAAAGGGAATTGAATACGGGATTGATTAAGTCCTTGACATCGTGGTTCATCCGATGAGATCATCGTGGAACATGTGGGAGCCATCATGGGTATCCAGATCCCGCTGTTGGTTATTGACCGGAGAACGTCTCGGTCATGTCTACATGTCTCCCGAACCCGTAGGGTCTACACACTTAAGGTTCGATGACGCTAGGGTTATAAAGGAAGTTTGTATGTGGTTACCGAATGTTGTTCGGAGTCCCGGATGAGATCCCGGACGTCACGAGGAGTTCCGGAATGTTCCGGAGGTAAAGATTTATATATGGGAAGTCCTATTTTGGCCACCAGAAAATGTTCGGGATTTTTCGGTATTGTACCGGGAAGGTTCTAGAAGGTTCCGGAGTGGGGCCCACCTGCATGGGGGGACCCACATGGACGTGGGTAGTGGGGGCAAGGCCCCACACCCCTGGTCAAGGCGCACCAAGATCCCCCCTTAGAAGGAATAAGATCATATCCCGAAGGGATAAGATCAAGATCCCTAAAAAGGGGGGGATAACAATCGGTGGGGAAGGAAATAATGAGATTTCTTTCCTCCCACCTTGGCCAACGCCCCAATGGACTTGGAGGGCAAGAAACCAGCCCCTCCACCCCTATATATAGTGGGGAGGCGCATGGGAGCTATACACGAAGTTCTGGCACAGCCCTACCTCTCTTCCTACTCCTCCTCTCCCATGGTGCTTGGCGAAGCCCTGCTGGATTGCCACGCTCCTCCACCACCACCACGCCGTTGTGCTGCTGTTGGATGGAGTCTTCCTCAACCTCTCCCTCTCTCCTTGCTGGATCAAGGCGTGGGAGACGTCACCGGGCTGTACGTGTGTTGAACGCGGAGGTGCCGTCCGTTCGGCACTAGGATCATCGGTGATTTGAATCACGACGAGTACGACTCCATCAACCCCGTTCACTTGAACGCTTCCGCTTAGCGATCTACAAGGGTATGTAGATGCACTCTCCTTCTACTCGTAGCTGGTTTCTCCATAGAAAGATCTTGGTGACACGTAGGAAAATTTCGAATTTCTGCTACGTTCCCCAACACATGAACCATGTCAGATCTGTAATCTAACTGGTCATGTTACTGCTAGATGCCCGCAAGCTGTGTGTGATAGATGTAAGAAGAAAGGTCATTTGCATGTGGTTTGTGATGAGTTCCTGCCGTGGGAGTGTTTTCCTATGATGTGTGTGTTCCAAAGCAAGGGCAGGGATTCTTCTATATTCCTGATTTTAGCATTGATAGGCAAGCTAGGGAGAGGATCTTTAACGTGATTGTTACTATCACTGAGGGGGCTTCTCCGACCAAAGATATAGAACATGAATTAAGCATCTATGTGGGACAGGGTTGGAGATGTTCTGCTAGGTTTTTTGCACCTCAAAAATTTGTGATGAGGATGCCTAATCCTAGGGAAGTGGATCGTGCTTTGTTTGTGGTAAATGTGAGACTGAAGCAGTGTGGAGTTTCAGTTAAGTTTTTTCCTTGGTCTGAAGATATTGAATCTGAGGGCCTGTTGGAAATTGCTTGGGTTCGAATTGGAAAGATCCCTCCGAACAAGAGATGTGATAGGACTGTGGCCTATGTGGGTGGATTAGTGGGCATTACTCTTGAGGTAGATATGTCTACTATAAATCGTTCCTCGTCTGTTAGAGCCAAAATTGGATGTCACTCTGTTGATCAGCTGCCTGCTATGGCAGAAGGTGTCCTGGGGGGCGTTTCTATAAGTTTACCTATGAGGTGGAAGAAGTTCTTGTCAGGAATCCTGTGATCAAAGACCCTAAGGGTGTGGAAGTGAAAGATGCACCTGCTAAACCTGATCAGACTCCTAAACGTAAACGAGCTGATCAGGAAAAAGAGGAAAAGCAAGATGATTTCCCTGAGAGTAGTAGAGATGGTGCTGGTGCTCATGGGGGCAAGACCCGTCGTCTGTCACCACAAGACCATGACCCCTCAGATTCATCTGATAGTGAAAACGATACATCTTTGCTTATTGAAACACTGGCAAAAGAACATGAGATGGCTAGAGGAGGAACAACTCTGGATACCTCACGTTGGATTATACATATGGCCCCGCTGGAACATGAAATTGAGCCTAAAGATGTGCAGGTAAATGATATACCCACAACTCGTCGTTCACTATCTTTTGATGTTACTGGGGCTAACTCTCCTCAGGTTGTGGAGGTGGATGGTGATGTATACCCAGATCTGAAGACCTCAAGTGACTATATGGTACAGCTTCCTCTTTCTGATAACAGCGATGAGATCATTCTCACACCTCCCCTTGCGCCTGAAGTGGCACTAAGATTCAGCAAGCGTAACACACAGGGGGACAGGAGCATATTGAAGCTAAAGCCATTAACCTGGTTCAAAAGAAGAACCTGGAAGGTAACATCAGTATACCTTGCAATAATTCTTTCGATGCTCTTTCTGATAAAAAATTAATGTATAGAGCCACTTGTATGGGGGTCAAAATACCTGATAATGATTTTACCTGTGTGAATGTTCTTAGAGAGCTGGATAGGGTGAAAGAAAATCTAGATAGTAAAAAGAACATTGGGGACAGTAATACTGATATTGAGGATGATATTTTAGTCACCAATGGACTAGGAAAATCTGTTCCTGTTAACTTGACTTGGCTTGACCAAGACGAAACTGTTTTTGAACAAAAAGCTTCTGGTAAACTGAAGGATAGAAGACATAAAAAGAAATCTGCCGTTAAGCTCTCTAGACGTGTGACTAGGAGCCAGAATAAGGCAGTATCCTCTGAAGATGTGTGTTGTAGTACTGCATTGCCTCCTGGCAGGACTACTAGATCTTATTTCCACAAAAAACGTTCCAAATGAGAGGGCTCGTTTGGAACTGTAGAGGGGTAAGCAAGAAAGGAATGGCCACCTGCCTCTCAGACATGAGTAGTGACCATTCTCTGGATTTTATTGGTTTGCAAGAAACTATGAAGAAAATTTTTACTCCTAAATGCATTAGGAGAATTGACCCTTTTGGTCTATTCCATTGGGAATGGATTCCATCTGTGGGGAAGTCTGGTGGCATCTTAGGAGGAGTGAGGCAAGATACTATGGAAATCATTTCCTGTACAAAAAGGAAATATGTTTTGCAGTTAAACCTGCACGATAAGAAGAAAAAAGCTGATTGGGGCCTGCTGGTGGTCTATGGGGCAGCCCATGAGGAGTTTAAAGAGGAATTTTTAATAGAGCTGGCTGCTAGTTGTAGTAGCATGACTGTGCCTTATATTGTAGGGGTGATTTCAATGTCTTGCGCCATGGTGATGAGAAAAATAAAAAGATGCAGAATAATAGAGCTACTGACATCTTCAATTCCATTATCAATGCCTTGGCCCTGAGAGAGATTTATATCAGTGGGGGGAAATATACTTGGTCTAATAACCAAGCCCACCCTACCCTGGAAAAACTGGGCCGTATTTTGATGTATGAAGGTTGGGAGGATCTGTTTCCTATGGCATCTATTAGGAAGTTGGTTCGGGAAATCTCATACCATAATCCTTTACTTCTCTCTGATGGAGAAGAGGGGCGTGAAGCTTCTAAGCCTCGTGAATTTCGTTTCAACCTATCTTGGATTAAAGATAAAGATTTCCTTCCTACTGTGAGTAGGATCTGGTCGAGGAAAGTGCACTCCTCAGACCCTATTGATATCCTAAATATCAAACTTAAGAGGTTTAAGAATTACTTTAAAGGGTGGGGTTCCAATAAGTATGGTCATGACAAGAGAAGGAAAGAAGAGCTCAGGTTGGAGTTAGCCTTGTTGGAAGAATTGGAAGAAAATGGCCCCATGTCCCCTGAAATGTACAGCACCAAAGTGGATATTAGTATGGAACTGCATGAGCTTTTGGTGAACGAAGAGATCTTTTGGTTGTAGCAATCTCATGAAAGATGGCTGCTGAAAGGGGATCTCAATACTGACAACTATCATAAGATTGCGAACGGGCGTAAAAGGAAAAACACGATCCATTCCCTGAAAGCTGGGGATGTGGAAATAGAAGGGACTAGTAATCTGATTGCTCATGCAACAGAGTACTACAAAAACCTTTTCGGACCTGCACCCGACAATGAGTTCCATATGGATCCTGACACTTGGAACACTAATGAAAAACTTAATGAGGAGAATAATGCTGATTTGTGTTGGGCCTTTACGGAGATTGAAGTTAAGGAAGCTCTGTTTGCTATGGCACACAATAGAGCGCCCGGGCCGGACAACGTTCCTGTGGAATTCTATCAGGTGTGTTGGGATATCGTGAAGGGTGATATTATGCTCCTGTTTGAACACTTTCATAAAGGGGGATTGGACGTACAGCGCCTCAATTATGGAGTGATTACTCTTCTCCCCAAATCTGCGGGCGCAGACAAGATTCAACAGTTCCGGCCGATTTGCCTCCTGAGATGTCCGTACAAACTTATCACTAAGGTACTAGATAGGCGAGTTGAAAAATATGCTGATAAGCTCATAAATAGGGCCCAGAACGCTTCCGTGAAAAAAAGGAACATCATGGACGGTGTGATGTCTCTGCATGAAATCCTTAACTATACTCATGTGAAAAAGAGAGTGGGCGTGATTCTGAAACTTGATTTTGAGAAGGCTTACAACAAAGTCAACTGGGATTTTATTCTTGAGTGTCATAGGCTCCGAGGCTTTAACGAAAAATGGTGCGGGTGGATTAGAAGTATCCTGCACAATGGGACTGTGAGCATTAAACTGAATAACCAAGTTGGCCCTTACTTTCAAAGTGCGAAAGGGGTCCGACAAGGTGATCCCCATTCCCCTTTCTTGTTCAATCTGGCTGTGGACTGTTTTGCTAAAATGATTACAAATGCCCAAAAGAGTGGCCTGATAGTGGGGCTGGCCGCTGATCTAATTCCTAATGGAGTAGCAGTTCTTCAGTATGCGGACGATACCATCATATGCCTGGAGCATGACATTGACAAAGCTGTTAACCTGAAAATGCTTCTCCATATATTTGAATTGATGTCTGGTCTTAAGGTGAACTTCCAGAAAAGTGAGATCCTCACGGTGGGAGGCGATGATAATGTGGTGAATATGTATGCAGACTTATTTCGTTGCGAAGTGGGCAGTTTTCCCATTAAATATCTAGGGATGCCTGTCAACTATACCAACCTTAGAAATTCAGATTGGAAATTCATTGTTACTAAATATCTGAAAAAATTTGAAGCTTGGATAGGCAATGCAGCTTCGATGGGGGGGAGGCTGACCTTACTAGACTCGGTAGTCACCCAACTATCCTTATATCATATGTCTATGTGGCTCATGAATAAAACTTTCATCGAGCGCTTAGACAAACACAGAAGGAAGTTTTTCTGGCAAGGCTGCAATAAGAAGAGGAGGTACCATCTGGTTAGATGGGATAGGATCTGCAGATCCAGAGATAAGGGTGACCTGGGCGTGAAGGATTTACGCAAGCAGAATGTTAGTTTGATGGTCAAATGGTGGTGGAAACTAGAGACCCAAACGGGTATGTGGCAAGATATTGTTCGGGCGCGCTACCTGACTAATAAATCTGTGGCGTCGGTTAAGCCCAGATTTTCTGATTCCCCCTGTTGGAAAGCCCTGCTTAAAGTCAAAGATATCTATTTGGTAGGTAGAAAGATCCATTTGGAATCTGGTGACCTTGTTAGAGTCTGGAAAGATTCCATAAACGGGTTGAGTCCTTTTCAGACCCTCTACCCTTCGTTGTTTGAGATCTGCAATAATCAGGATTGCACTATTGCTAATTTCAAGTCTGTGGACGTCCATTCTTTCTTTAGAAGGAGACTCACTCCTGAATTATCCTGTCAATGGGAGGAAATAAACAAAACGATCAATAATATCCAGCTGAGTCAGGGTGGGGACCGGGTCTACTGGGGGCTTAATAGCAATGGCAAATTTTCCACTAAATCTGTGTATAAATGGCTTGAAAACCCTCTTAGTGGTTGCCATTATAGATGGATTTGGAGAGCCAAGATCCCTCTCAAAATCAAAATCTTCATGTGGCAACTGTCCCAGGATGCAGTGCTCACTAGACAAGTTATGAGAACGAGGAAATGGACTGGGAATCCCACATGTTCTTTCTGTAATGAGTTGGAAACCTCCCAACATCTGTTTTTTACTTGCCCTGTTGCTAAAGTGATCTGGAGATGCGTTGGGATAGTTCTGGGTACTGAGATGTGCCCGAATAGCTACTGGCAATATTTGCTTGGTGCCACACTTTTCTCCCTGATGGACAAAAGTACTATACGGTGGGCTTGGCTGCTGCTTGCTGGGCCATTTGGCTAGCTCGAAACCGAGCTACGTTCGAAAAGAAGCTTATCAAAACGCCTTTTGAGATTGTTTTCTTCATGTGTTCTTTCCTACTGTACTGGACAGGGCTGCAGGAGGAGGAGGGCGCCAAGGAGCTGCGAAGCGGTGCTGAGATGATCAGGTCGAGCACGATGCGTATGATGGAGATGTGCAACGCGGCGAGGGTACCGATCGGAGGAGATTGAAGGGCTGCAAAACCTCGTTGGCTGGAGCTGGGCGACCTTACGATCATTTGGTGGCGTTTTGGTTCTTTTGTGGATGTCTCATGTCTATGTCTGTAGTTAAAAACTTATGGGTGTTTGCTGTGGATATTCGGTGCTGTCTAGGTTTTCGCCCCATGACATTCGTTTCGATGGCGGGCGAATGTAGTGGGTTTCCTGGCAGTGCCCGGACTCGCTTTACCTCTTTCCCTCCTCCTGACATGTTTTTGAACTCTGTATTTCCGTTCATTTGCAATGGAAAGGGGTATAGCCCGGTTCGGAAAAAAAAAACCACATGTCAATGTCCTATCTGTCGGTGGGGTGCGGAAGATATTCAACATCTAATGTTCACTTGCAAACGTGCAAAGGAAGTGTGGAAATCACTCGGTTTATTTGAAATGATAACTTCAACGATGCAGCTTGATAAGTCAGGCTCTGAAAATCTTGCACAAATTTTGACCGATCCAAGTATTCGGTATTTGGCGTTTGGTCAAATTGGTTTGAAGGAAATTATTGCTGTAGGTGCGTGGTTCATTTGGTGGCAGAGGAGAGAGGCTGTAAAAGGAGTAAAAGTTGCCCCGGCCATGAATACAGCATTTGCAATACAGGCGCTAACCTCAAACTATGCAAAAGCATCACAACGTCCAGTAGCTGTTGATGCAAAGTGGACTAGACCTTCAGTGTCTTTTTACAAGTTAAACGTTGATGCTTCCTATTACCCTGATGGGTTAGGTGCAGCCTCGGCAATACTGCGCGATCATCAGGGGTGAGCTGTGGCTGGTTCCTCCTGTGTGTTAAACAACTTGTTGAGCGCGGCAACAACGGAGGCAACAGCAGTTCAGAAGGGACTTGATCTTGTTGAATGCCTTGGTTGCAGCAAAGTAATTGTTGAATCTGATTCACTTGAGGTAATCCAATCATGCACTGGGGTTGTTGAAATATGGACACCGTATACTGCTATTTTAGTGGATATTTTTCAGAAAGCTTTCAGAATTGGTCTGGTCTGTTTTAGTCATTGTCCTCGGAATGCAAACAAAGCGGCACACAATTTAGCTAAGTTAACGTATGAATCAAAAGTAGCAATGTACTAGGACGATGATCCCCCTACTATTTTACTTCCAGACTTTGTTAATGATGTGACCGTCATGTGATGAAATGAAGTGCGCCGAATGGCATTCCCTCAAAAAAAAAATTTAACCTGTTATTTTAGATAAAAAATAATCTGTTATACCGTCTCTAAAATAAAAAACTAATCTGTTATACCTTCTCAAAAAAATAAATAAATGTTATACATCTTTGTTCTGGCCGGTCAGAACATGAACTAAGACTGACCTAGCATTTGGCACATTGCATTAAGAGGTGGTCAAATGATTTCAGAACCTCATCGCAAAGTAGGTAGATGATCGGCCTTTGATGCCATGACTCGTCGGGCGATCCCTTGTCTAGCAGCTGTTGCGCATCATCAACATCTGAAGAACTTCTCTTTTAAAGGCTCATGAGACTCCCACCACAACCTAGCGTGGTCTGCTTCTTTCAAGCCATACAAGAAAGCTGAAGGCACAAGCAGCGGAATATATACCATTGTTTGTTAACCATTACCAGAAAGAATCCGGTGAGTTCAATATTAGGGACGCAGATCCATCTGCCATCTCCAAATCTTACTCGATTGCCAGTGCCGACCACACATGGCACCCAAGAGAGATCCTCGAGAACTGCAACCCTAACTTCTAAGACGTTGAGGCATTTATAAAGATATTTTTCTAAAAGAATGTGGATGTTCTTATATATCAGCAGAGGGGCAACTGTCAAGCACAAATATTCCAGGCAGCATTTGTGTATATGTTCTAAGATAAAAGAAAATGATCAATTGCTTGATCTTATGGTCAGGCTACCGCTGAAACAGAAAAATCAATGATATATATAGAAAAAATATCACTGACAAAAAAGATAGAAAAATAAATAATATAGATACAAAAACAAACAATGTGTATATCAGCAAGCTTTACTAGTCCCTTTTTCTGATATCAAGACGACCATTCATTTCAATGTCACTTTCCTAAGCATGATACAAGAACAGCATAGACACCACTGCAAACTGAAGTACTGTAAATTCCGATGTCACTCTCAGGCAGGGAACAACAACCACAACGATGCTACAGTAAAATTAACCCAAACATAGACATGACCAACAGTCCAACACCAGGCGAAGCAATCTAGATTGTCACATTGTGTCATCCCTGTAGGCAAGGTGATCCGACTCCCCGCTATTGAAATCTCAGTCACTTTGAATTAAGAATGTTGATCTGATTATGCCTCCATCGAATCTGAACAAAAACAAGACAGGAGGTTAGGCACCCTAGAAGAATTTTGGTTTGAATCTGTACACATATTTCAGAGTTTATACAAGCTAAAAGGAACAAGTTATAGCTCTTATATTTGTAAAGATGAATATCACAAGCACAAACAGAATAGCAATTATCCCATCGGTAAGATTGATCTCAGCTGGATCCGAAATATGTGACCAAAAAGACTGACATGCTTTCGTGTGTTTAGCACTGTAATTTGCAATGCAACTCGGTACGCATAGCCAGACAGAGGCATCTTAAGTATAAAAAACAAATAGAAAAGAGAGTCCTGGAAATATTATGTCATGCTAAATTGGCAGTTTCCTGTTGATTGCTTCATATATTTCCTTTCTTATTCGAGGAACAGCTCTGCCTTTTTCATTAAGAAGGAGAATCAACCACTTAATAAGGAAAACTGGCTAAAACTTTTTTAAGAAGGAGAATCAACCAGTTAATAAGGAAAACTAGCCAAAACTGAAACAACAGCAATGCACATACAGACCCGAGGCCACGCAACAAGCGAGCCGTCGACTCCGTCACCTGAGCAACCCAAGCCGACACCCTACAACCCTATTTGAAGCCGCCGCTCCGGCATCCACGCCAGCCCCGAGGCCACGTGTCATGTAAGTCGCCTACTCTGACACTCGAGCAAACAGAGCTAACACCCTACAACTATCTCCGGAACCGCCGCTCCAACTTACAAATGCAAGCAAAACACATGCCGACTGCGAGGCCACTCACCAGGCGAGTCGCCGACACTATCATCCAAGCAATCGGAGCCGACACCCTACAACCCTATCTGAAGTCGCCGCTCCGGCATCCACACCGGCCCCCAGGCCACACGCCATGTAAGTCACCTGCTCCGTCACCCGAGCAACCGGAGCTAACACCCTACAACCATCTTCGGAGCCGCTGCTCCGACTTAAAAATGCAAGCACAACACACGCCGACCGCGAGGCCACGCACCAGGTGAGCCGCTGCTGCGTCACCCGAGCAACCAAAGCCGACATCCTACAACCATCTCCGGAGCCGCCGCTTCGACATCCACGCCGACCCCAAGACCACACACCAGGCTAGCCAACGATACTGTCAACCAAATGAACAATGTCGACACCCTTCCATGACGACTAGAACCAGAGCCGCCGCTCCAACTTCCATACCAGCCCCGAGGCCGCACACAACACAAGTCGATGGCTCGACCACGCCGTTCGTCACGCATGGCAGCATCACATGGCAGAGGCACACCTGACTAGGGCATGGCCTCCAAAGGTGACACCTCCAAGGAGAAAGTGACGAGGATGCCATCGTCGCCCGCACCGGTAACCGGGAACTCGACCTTCAGCCGGAGGAACCAAAAATGGAGGAGGTAGGAGATGAGCCTGAGCACCCAAGACGACGCCTCGACAAGAGGGGCACCACACCCACGTGTGCCGTTGCCATTGGCACCAACCAAGGCGGAGCGAGGCTTTCACCCGAGGCTCCGGCACTCCCACAACCGCCACCACCGCCCACCTCCGCACGTAGCACCTACCGTGGCACCGCCACACCAACAATCACAAACCTGAGTCCGCCGCCCAGCATCCACGCGCCACCGGCAGCTGCACTACACGCAGAGCCGATTAACACCACAACAGCCTCGACCTGAGCACATCCCCGCGCCCTCCAGCGGCCACAGGCTAGCTCTGCCCAAAACCCTGCAGCAATGCGCTGCCGGAGGCGGCAGGACACGAACATGCCAGA